>NW_027476731.1:0-149035 GCF_051020955.1 Megalopta genalis
AAACGAGTTAGCTTCAAAATCTATGCGATAAATTTCATTTAGCATCAAATCGATACGGAGTAGAAGGCTTAGCTTCAAATCCATGCGAAACAAATGATTTAGGTTCAGCTACATGCGATATAAGTAATAAAGCTTCAAATGCAGGCGAAACTACCGAGTTAGCTTCAAATCCATGCGAAACACATGATTTAGCTTCAAATCAATGCGACGTAGAAGGATATGCATCAAATATATGCGAAACAAATGATTTAGGTTCAGATACTTGGGATATAAGTGATATAGCTTCAAGTACAGGGGAAACAAATGAGTTAGCTGCAAATCCATGCAAAACACTTGATTCAGCTTCAACTCAATGCTATGTAGAAGGTTTAGCTTCAAATCCATGCGACACAAATGATTTAGCTTCAAACACTTGGGATATGAGTGTTATAGCATCAAATGCGGGCGAAACGAACGAGTTAGCTTCAAATCCATGCGAAACACTGGATTTAGCTGCAAATCAATGCGATGTAGAAGATTTAGCTTCAAATCCATGCGAAACAAATGATTTAGCTTCAGATACTTGCGATATAAGTGATATAGCTTCAAATGCAGACGCAACAAACGAGTTAGATTCAAGTCCATCCAAGACACATGATTTTTCTTCAAATACTTGAGATATAAGTAATATAGCTTCAAATGCAGACGAAGCAAACGAGGTAGCTTCAAATCTACGCGTTGTAGAAGGTTTAGCATCGAAGCCATGCGAAACCAATGATTTTGCTTCAGATACATGCGATATAAGAGATATAGCTTCAAATGCAGACGAAACAAACGAGTCAGCTACAAATCCAAGAGAATCACACGATTTAGCTTCAAATAAATGCGATTTAGAAGGTTTAGCTTCAAATACATGCGAAACAAATGATTTAGCTTCAGATACTTTCGATATAATTGATATAGCATCAAATGCAAGCGAAACGAACGAGTTGGCTTCAAATCCATGCGGAAGACATGATTTAGCTGCAAATCAATGCGATGTAGAAGGTGTAGCTTCAAATCCATGCGAAACAAATGGTTTAGCATCAGATACTTGCGATATAAGTGATACAGCTTTAAATGCAGGGGAAACAAACGAGTTAGCTTCAAACCCATGCAAAACACATGACTAAGCTTCAAAACAATTCTATGTAGAAGGTTTAGCTTCAACTCCATGCGAAACACATGGTTTAGCTGCTAATCAATGCGATGTAGAAGATTAGCTTCAAATCCAAGCGAAACACATGATTCAGAACAGGATCTTGCGATATAAGTGATATAGCTTCAAATGCAGACGAATCAAACGATTTGGCTTCAAAATCCATGAGATACACACGATTTAGCTTCTAATCAATGCGATGTAGAAGGTTTAGCTTCAAATCCATGCGAAACAAATGATTTAGGTTCAGCTACTTGCGATATAAGTAATATAGCTTCAAATGCAGGCGAAACTAACGAGTTAGCTTCAAATCCATGCGAAACAAATGATTTAACTTCAAATCAATGCGAAGTACAAGGCTTAGCTTCAAATCCATACGGAACACATGATTTAGCTTCAAATCAATGCGATGTAGAAGGTTTAGCTTCAAATCCATGCGAAACAAATGATTTAGCTTCAAACACTTGGGATATAAGTGATATAGCTTTAAATGCAGACGAATCAAACGAGTTAGCTTCAAAGTCCATGCGATACATTTCATTTAGCTTCAAATCGATACGAAGTAGAAGGCTTAGCTACAAATCCATGCGAAACAAATGATTTAGCTTCATACAATTGGGATATAAGTGATATAGCTTTAAATGCAGACGCATCAAACGAGTTAGCTTCAAATCCATGCGAAACAATTGATTTAGCATCAGATACTTGCGACATTACTGATATAGCTTCAAATGCAGGGGAAACAAATGAGTTAGCTTCAGATCAATGCGAAACACATGATTTAGCTTCAAATCAATGCTAAGTAGAAGGCTTAGTTTCAAATCCAAGTGAAACGAATAGGTTAACTTCAAATACTTGTGATATACATGATTTAGCTTCAACTGCACGTGAAATAAACATGTTAGCTCAAAGTTCAAGCGACAAACATGATTCAGCTTGAAATCAATTCGATGTAGAAGGTTTAACTTCAAATCCATGCGAAACAAATGATTTAGGTTCAGATACTTGCGATATAAGTGATATAGCTTCAAATGCAGGCGAAACGATCGAGTTAGCTTCAAATCCATGCGAAACACATGAGTTAGCTTCAAATCAATGCGATGTAGAAGGTTTAGCTTCAAATCCATGCGAAACAAGTGATTCAGCTTCAAACACTTGGCATATAAGTGATATAGCTTCAAATGCAGTCGAATCAAACGATTTACCTTCAAATCCATGCGAAACACGTGATTTAGCTGCAAATCGATGCGATGTAGAAGGGTTAGCTACAAATCCATGCGACACAAATGATTTGGCTTCAGATACTTGCGATATAAGTGATATAGCTTCAAATGCAGACGAAACAAACGAGTTAGCTTCATATCCAAGTGAAACACATGATTTAGCTTCAAATCAATGCGATGTGGAAGGTTTAGCTTCAAATCCATGCGAAACACATGATTTCGTTTCAAATTAATTCGAAGTAGAAGGAGTACCTTCAAATCCATGCGAAACAAATGGTTTAGCTACAAATACTTGTGAAATACGTTAGATAGATTCAACTCCATACGAAACACATGATTTAGCTTCAAATCAATGCGATGAAGAAGGTTTAGCTTCAAATCCAAGCGAAACACATGATTTAGCTTGAAATCAATGCGATGTAGAAGGATTATCTTCAAATCCTTGCGAAGCAAATGATTGAGCTTCAAACACTTGCGATATAGGTGATATAGCTTCAAATGCAGACGAAGCAAACGAGGTAGCTTCAAATCTATGCGTTGTAGAAGGTTTAGCTTCGAAGCCATGCGAAACCAATGATTTTGCTTCAGATACATGCGATATAAGTGATATAGCTTCAAATGCAGACGAAACAAACGAGTTAGCTACAAATCCGAGAGAATCACACGATTTAGATTCAAATAAATGCGATTTAGAAGGTTTAGGTTCAAATACATGCGAAACAAATGATTTAGCTTCAGACACTTGCGATATAAGTGATATAGCATCAAATGCAAGCGAAACGAACGAGTTGGCTTCAAATCCATGCGGAAGACACGATTTAGCTGCAAATCAATATGATGTAAAAGGTTTAGCTTCAAATCCATGCGAAGCAAATGATTTAGTTTCAGATACTTGCGATATAAGTGATATAGCTTCAAATGCAGACGCAACAAACGAGATAGATTCAAGTCCATCCAAGACACATGATTTTTCTTCAAATACTTGCGATATAAGTGATATAGCTTCAAATGCAGACGAAGCAAACGAGGTAGCTTCAAATCTATGCGTTGTAGAAGGTTTAGCTTCGAAGCCATGCGAAACCAATGATTTTGCTTCAGATACATGCGAAACACATGATTTAGCTGCAAATCCATGCGATGTAGAAGGTTTAGCTTCAAATCTATGCGAAACACATGATTTAGCAGCAAATCAATGGGATGTAGAAGGTTTAGCTACAAATCCATGCGAAACAAATGATTTATCTTCAGATACTAGCGATATATGTGATATAGCTTCAAATGCAGACGAAACAAACGAGTTAGATTCAAGTCCATCCGAGACACATGATTATTCTTCAAACACTTGCGATATAAGTGATATAGCTTCAAATGCAGACGAAGCAAACGAGGTAGCTTCAAATCTATGCGTTGTAGAAAGTTTAGCTTCGAAGCCATGCGAAACCAATGATTTTGCTTCAGATACATGCGATATAGGTGATATAGCTTCCAATGCAGACGAAACAAACGAGTCAGCTACATATCCAAGAGAATCACACGATTTAGCTTGAAATAAATGCGATTTAGTAGGTTTTAGCTTCAAATACATGCGAAACAAATGATTTAGCTTCAGATACTTGCGCTATATGTGATATAGCATCAAATGCAAGCGAAACGAACGAGTTGGCTTCAAATCCTTGCGGAAGACATGATTTAGCTGCAAATCAATGTGATGTAAAAGGTTTAGCTTAAAATCCATGCGAAGCAAATGATTTAGCTTCAAATCGATACGATGTAGAAGGCTTAGCTTCAAATCCATGCGAAACAAATGATTTAGGTTCAGATACTTGCGATATAAGTGATATAGCTTCAAATGCAGGCGAAACGATCGAGTTAGCTTCAAATCCATGCGAAACACATGAGTTAGCTTCAAATCAATGCGATGTAGAAGGTTTAGCTTCAAATCCATGCGAAACAAGTGATTCAGCTTCAAACACTTGGCATATAAGTGATATAGCTTCAAATGCAGTCGAATCAAACGATTTACCTTCAAATCCATGCGATACACGTGATTTAGCTGCAAATCGATGCGATGTAGAAGGGTTAGCTACAAATCCATGCGACACAAATGATTTGGCTTCAGATACTTGCGATATAAGTGATATAGCTTCAAATGCAGACGAAGCAAACGAGTTAGCTTCATATCCAAGTGAAACACATGATTTAGCTTCAAATCAATGCGATGTGGAAGGTTTAGCTTCAAATCCATGCGAAACACATGATTTCGTTTCAAATTAATTCGAAGTTGAAGGAGTACCTTCAAATCCATGCGAAACAAATGGTTTAGCTACAAATACTTGTGAAATACGTTAGATAGATTCAACTCCATGTGAAACACATGATTTAGCTTCAAATCAATGCGATGAAGAAGGTTTAGCTTCAAATCCAAGCGAAACACATGATTTAGCTTCAGATACATGCGATATAAGTGATATAGCTTCAAATGCAGACGAAACAAACGAGTTAGCTACAAATCCGAGAGAATCACACGATTTAGATTCAAATAAATGCGATTTAGAAGGTTTAGGTTCAAATACATGCGAAACAAATGATTTAGCTTCAGATACTTGCGATATAAGTGATATAGCATCAAATGCAAGCGAAACGAACGAGTTGGCTTCAAATCCATGCGGAAGACACGATTTAGCTGCAAATCAATATGATGTAAAAGGTTTAGCTTCAAATCCATGCGAAGCAAATGATTTAGTTTCAGATACTTGCGATATAAGTGATATAGCTTCAAATGCAGACGCAACAAACGAGATAGATTCAAGTCCATCCAAGACACATGATTTTTCTTCAAATACTTGCGATATAAGTGATATAGCTTCAAATGCAGACGAAGCAAACGAGGTAGCTTCAAATCTATGCGTTGTAGAAGGTTTAGCTTCGAAGCCATGCGAAACCAATGATTTTGCTTCAGATACATGCGATATAGGTGATATAGCTTCAAATGCAGACGAAACTAACGAGTCAGCTACATATCCAAGAGAATCACACGATTTAGCTTCAAATAAATGCGATTTAGTAGGTTTAGCTTCAAATACATGCGAAACAAATGATTTAGCTTCAGATACTTGCGATATAAGTGATATAGCATCAAATGCAAGCCAAACGATCGAGTTAGCTTCAAATCCATGCGAAACACATGAGTTAGCTTCAAATCGATACGATGTAGAAGGCTTAGCTTCAAATCCATGCGAAACAAATGATTGAGCTTCACACACTTCGGATATAAGTGATATAGCTTGAAATGCAGACTAAACAAACGAGATAGCCTCAAATCCATGCGAACCATATGATTTAGCTGCAAATCAGTGCGATGTAGAAGGGTTAGCTTCAAATCTATGCGAATCCAATGATTTAGCTTCACATACTTGCGATATAAGTGAAATAGCTTCAAACGCAGACGAAACAAACGAGTTAGCTTCAAATCCAAGCGTATCAAATGATTTAGATTCAAATCAATGTGATTTAGAATGTTGAGCTACAAATCCAAGCGAAACACATGATTTTGCTTCAAATCAATGCGATGTAGAAGGTTTAGCTTCAAAACCATGCGAAACAAATGATTTAGCTTCAAACACTTGGGATATAAGTGATATAGCTTCAAATGCAGGGGAAACAAACGAGTTAGCTTCAAATCCATGCAAAACACTTGATTAAGCTTCAACTCAATGCCATGTAGAAGGTTTAGCTTCAAATCCATGCGACACAAATGATTTAGCTTCAAACACTTGGGATATGAGTGTTATAGCATCAAATCCGGCGAAACGAACGAGTTAGCTTCAAAACCATGCGAAACACAGGATTTAGCTGCAAATCAATGCGATGTAGAAGATTTAGCTTGAAATCCATGCGAAACAAATGATTTTTCTTCAAATACTTGCGATATAAGTGATATAGCTTCAAATGCAGACGAAGCAAACGAGGTAGCTTCAAATCTATGCGTTGTAGAAGGTTTAGCTTCGAAGCCATGCGGAAGCAATGATTTTGTTTCAGATACATGCGATATAAGTGATATAGCTTCAAATGCAGACGAAACAAACGAGTTAGCTACAAATCCAAGAGAATCACACAATTTAGCTTCAAATAAATGCGATTTAGAAGTTTTAGCTTCAAATCCATACGAAATAAAAGATTGAGCTTCAAACACTTGGGATATAGGTGATATAGCTTCAGCTGCATGCGAAACAGACGAGTTAGGTTCAAATCCAAGCGAAACACATGATTTAGCTTCAAGTCAATTGGAAGTAGAAGGCTTAGCTTCAAATCCATGCAAAACAAATGATTCAGCTTCAAACACTTGGGATGTAAGTGATATAGCTTCAAATGCAGACAAATCAAAGGAGTTAGCTTGAAAATCCATGCGATACACATGATTTAGCTTTAAATCAATTCGAAGTAGAAGGCTTAGGTTCAGATCCATGCGAAACAAATGATTTAGCTTCAATGAATTGGGATATAAGTGATATAGCTTCAAATGCAGACGAATCAAACGAGTTAGCTTCAAAATCCATGCGATACATGTCATTTAACTTCAAATCTATACGAAGTACAAGGCTAACTTCCAATTCATGCGAAACAAATGATTTAGATTCAGATACTTGCGATATAAGTGATATAGCTTCAAATGCAGACGAAACAAGGGCGTTAGCTTCAAATCCAAGCGAATCACATGATTTAGCTTCAAATCAATGAGATGTAGAAGGTTTAGATTCAAATCCATGCGAAACATATGATTTAGCTTCAGATACTTGCGATATAAGTGATACAGCTTCAAATGTAGACGAAACAAACGAGTTAACTTCCAATCCAATCGAAACACATGATTTAGCTTCAAATCAATGCGATGTTGACGGTTTAGCTTACAATCCATGCGAAACAAATGATTTAGTTTCAAACGCTTTGGATATAAGTGATATAGCTTCAAATGCAGGGGCAACAAACGAGTTAGCTTCAAATCCAACCGAAACACATGATTTAGCTTCAAATCAATGCGATGTAGAAGGTTTATCTTCAAATCCATGCGAAACAAATGATTTAGCTTCAGATACTAGCGATATAAGTGATATAGCTTCATATGCAGACGAAACAAACGAGTTAGCTTCATATCCAAGCAAAACACATGATTTAGCTTTAATCAGTGCGATGTAGAATGTTTAGCTTCAAATCCATGCGAAATAAATGGTTTAGTTACAAATACTTGTGATATATGTTATTTAGAATGAACTACATGCGCAACAAACAAATTAGCTTCAAATCCATGTGAAACCCATGATTTAGCAGTAAATCAATGGGATGTAGAAGGTTTAGCTTAAAATCCATGCGAAACCAATGATTTAGCTTCAAATACTTGGGTTATAAGTGATTTAGCTTCAAATGCAGAAGAAAGAAACGAGTTAGAATCAAATCCAAGCGAAACACATGATTTATCGTCAAATCAATGCGATGTAGAAGGTTTAGCTTCAAATCCAAGCGGAACACGTGATTTAGCTACAAATCAATGCGATGTAGAGGGTTTAGCTTGAAATCCATGCGAGACAAATTATTGAGCTTCAAACACTTGCGATATAAGTGATATAGCTTCCAATGCAGACGAAACAAACGAGCTAGCTTCAAATACAAGCGAAACACATGATTTAGCTTCAAATCAATGAGATGTAGAAGGTTTAGATTCAAATCCATGCGACACAAATAATTTGGCTTCAAATACTTGCGATATAAATGATATAGCTTCAAATGCAGGCAAAACTAACGAGTTAGCTTCAAATCCAAGTGAAACACATGATTTAGCTGCAAATCATTGCGATGTAGAAGGATTAGCTTCATATCCATGCGAAACAAATGATTTAGCTTCAAACACTTGAGATATAAGTGATATGGCTTCAAATGCAGCCGAAACAAACGAGTTAGCTTCAAATCCAAGCGAATCACATGATTTAGCTTCAAATAAATGCGAAGTAGAAGGCTTAGCTTCAAATCCATGCGAAACAAATGATTTAGCATCAGATGCTTGCGATATATGTGATATAGCTTCAAATGCAGCCGAAACAACCGGGAGGGCTTCAAATCCATGCGAGGCACATCATTTAGCTTCAAATCAATGCGAAGTGAAAGGCTTAGCTAGAAATCCATGCGGAACAAATGATTTAGCTTCAGATACTTGCGATATAAGTAATATAGCTTCAAATGCAGACTAAACAAACGAGTTAGCTACAAGTCCAAGCGAAACACATGATTTTGCTTCGAATCAATGCGATGTAGTAGGTGTAGCTTCAAATCCATGCGAAATAAATGATTTAGCTTGAAACACTTGGGATGTAAGTGATATAGCTTCAAATGCAGACGAAACAAACGAGCTAGCTTCAAATCCAAGGAAATCACATGATTTAGCTTCAAATCAATGCGCTGTAGAAGGTTTAGGTTCAAATACAAGCGAAACAAATGATTTAGCTTCGATCAATTGGGATATAAGTGATATAGCTACAAATGCAGACGAATCAAGCGAGTTAGCTACAAATCCATGCGAAACACATGATTTAGCAGCAAATCAATTCGAAGTAGAAGGATTAGCTCCAAATCCATGAGAAACAAAAGGTTTAGCTACAAATACTTGAGATATACGTTATTTATATTCAACTGCATGTGCAACAAACGAATTAGCTTCAAATCCATGCGAAACACATGATTTAGCAGCAAATCAATGCGACGTAGAAGGTTTAGCTTCAAATCCATGCGAAACCAATGATTAAGCTTCAGATACTTGCGATATAAGTGACATAGCTTCTAATGCAGACGAAACAAACGAGTTAGCTTTAAATCCAAGCGAATCACATGATGTAGCTTCAAATCAATGCGATTTAGAAGGTTTAGTTTCAAATCCATGCGAAACAAATGATTTAGCTTCAAACACTTGGCATATATGTGATATAGCTTCAAATGCAGACGCTTCAAATCCATGCGAAACACATGATTTAGCAGCAAATCAATGCGATGTATAAGGTTTAGCTTCAAATCCAAGTGAAACACATGATTAAGCTTGAAATCAATGCGATGTAGAAGGATTAGCTTCAAATCATTACGAAGCAAATGATTGAGCTTCAAACACTTGGGATGTAGGTGATATAGCTTCAAGTGCAGCAAAACTAACGAGTTAGCTTCAAATTCATGTGAGACACATGATTTAACTGCAAATCAATGCGATGTAGAAGGTTTAGCTACAAATCCATGCGACACAAATGATTTAGTATCAGATACATGCAATATAAGTTATATAGCTTCAAATGCAGGAGAAACAAACGAGTCAGCTTCAAATCCATGCGACACAAATCATTTAGTTTCAGATACTTGCGATGTAAGTGACATAGCTTCAAATGCAGACGAGTTAAATTCAAATCCAAGCGAAGCACGTGATTTAGTTTCTAATCAATGCGATGTAGAAGGTTCAGCTTCAAATCCATGCGACACAAATGATTTAGTATCAGATACACGCGATATAAGTGATATAGCTTCAAATGCAGGAGAAACAAACGAGTTAGCTTCAAATCCAAGCGAAACACATGATTTAGCTGCAAATAAATGCGATGTAGAAGGTGTAGCTTCAAATCCATGCGAAACAAATGATTTAGCACCAGATACTTGCGATATAAGTGATACAGCTATAAATGCAGGGGAAACAAACGAGTTAGCTTCAAACCCATGCAAAACACACGACTAAGCTCCTAAATAATTTTATGTAGAAGGTTTAGCTTCAACTCCATGCGAAACACATGCTTTAGCTGCTAATCAATGCGATGTAGAAGATTTAGCTTCAAATCCAAGCGAAACACATGATTTAGCTTCAAATCAATGCGTTGTAGAAGGTTTAGCTTCAAATCCAAGTGAAACACATGATTAAGCTTGAAATCAATGAGATGTAGAAGGATTAGCTTCAAATCCTTGCGAAGCAAATGATTGAGCTTCAAACACTTGGGATATAGGTGATACAGCTTCAAATGCAGCAAAAGTAACGAGTTAGCTTCAAATCCAAGCTAAACAAATGATTTAGCTTTAATCAGTGCGATGTAGAATGTTTAGCTTCAAATCCAAGCGGAACACATGATTTAGCTTCAAATCAATGCCATGTAGAAGGTCTAGCTTGAAATCCATGCGAGACAATTTATTGAGGTTCAAACACTTGCGATATAAGTGATATAGCTTCCAATGCAGACGAAACAAACGAGCTAGCTTCAAATACAAGCGAAACACATGATTTAGCCGCAAATAAATGCGATGTAGAAGTTTTAGCTTCAAATCCATGCGAAACAAATGATTCAGCTTCAAACAATTGGGATATAAGTGATATAGCTTCAAATGCAGACGAATCAAACGAGTTAGCTTCAAAATCCATGCGATACATTTTCATTTAACTTAAAATCGATACGAAGTAGAAGGCTTAGCTTCAAATCCATGCGAAACACATGATTTAGCTTCAAATCAATACGAGGTGGAAGGCTTATCTTGAAGTCCATGAGAAACAAAAGATTTAGGTTCAGATACTTGCGATATAAGTAATATAGCTTCAAATGGAGACGAAAGAAACGAGATAGATTCAAATCCAAGCGAAACACATGATTTAGCGTCAAATCAATGCGATGTAGAAGGTTTAGCTTCAAATCCAAGCGGAACACGTGATTTAGCTTCAAATCAATTCAAAGTAGAAGGAGTACCTTCAAATCCATACGAAACAAATGGTTTAGCTTCAAATACTTGTGATATACATGATTTAGCTTCAACTGCATGCGTAACAAACGTCCTATCTTCAAATTCAAGCGAAACACATGATTCAGCTTCAAATCCAAGCGAAAGATAAGATTTAGCTTCAAATCAATGCGAAGTAGAAGGCTTAGTTTCAAATCCATTAGAAACGAATAGTTTAGCTTCAGATACTTGTTTTATACATGATTTAGGTTCAACTGCGTGCGAAACAAACGGACTAGCTTCAAATCCATGCGAAACACATGATTTAGCTTAAAATCAATGCGAAGTAGAAGGCTTATCTACAAATCCATGCCAAACAAATGGTTTAGCTTCAAATACTTGAGATATACATGATTTAGCTTCAAATGCGGGCGAAACAAACGAGTTAGCTTCAAATCCATGCGAAACACATGATTCAGATACAAATCAATGCGAAGTAGAAGACGTAGCTTCAAATCCATGCGAAACAAATGATTCAGCATCAGAAACTTGCGATAAAAGTGGTACAGATTCAAATGCAGGGGAATCAAACGAGTTAGCTTCAAATATATGCAAAACAAATGATTTAGCTTCAAATCAATGCGAAGTAGAAGCCTTAGCTTCGTATCCGTGCGGAACAAATGATTTGGCTTCATATACTTGCGATATAAGTGATATAGCTTCAAATATAGACGAATCAAACGAGTTAGCTTCAAATCCATGCGAAGCACATGATTTAGCTGCATATCAATGCGATGTAGAAGGTTTAGCTACAAATCCATGCGACACAAGTGATTTAGCTTCAGATACTTGCGATATAAGTGATATAGTTTCAAATGCAGACGAAACAAACGAGTTAAGATTCATGTTCAAGCGAAACACATGATTAAGCTTCAAATAAATGCGAAAGACAAGATTTAGGTTCTAATTCATGCGAAACACATGGTTTAGATTGAAAATCCTGCGAAACAAGTGGTTTAGCTTCTGATACTTGTGACCTACAGGATTTAGCATTAACTGCATGCGAAACAAACGAGTTACCTTCAATTCCACGCGTAACACATGATTAAGCTGCAAATTAATGCGATGTAGAAGGTTTAGCTTCAAATCCATGCGACACAAATGATTTAGCTTCAGATACTTGCGATATAAGTGATATAGCTTCCAATGCAGGGGAAACAAACGAGTTAGCTTCAAATCCATGCGAAACACATGATTTAGCTGCAAATCAATGCGATGTAGAAGGTTTAGCTTCAAATCCATGCGAAACAAATGATTTACCTTCAAACACTTGGGATATAAGTGATATAGCTTCCAATGCAGGCGAAACAAACGAGCTGGCTTCAAATACAAGCGAAACACATGATTTAGCTTCAAATCAATGCGATGTAGAAGGCTTATCTTGAAATCCATGAGAAACAAATGATTTAGCTTCAGATACTTGCGATATAAGTGATATAGCTTCCAATGCAGGGGAAAGAAACGAGTTAGCTTTAAATCCATGCGAAACACATGATTTAGCTGCAAATCAATGCGATGTAGAAGGTTTAGCTTCAAATCGATGCGAAACAAATGATTTACCTTCAAACACTTGGGATATAAGTGATATAGCTTCCAATGCAGACGAAACAATCGAGTTAGCTTCAAATACAAGCGACACACATGATTTAGCTTCAAATCAATGCGATGTAGAAGGTTTAGCTTCAAATCCAAGCGAAACACATGATTTAGCTGCAAATCAATGCGATGTAGAAGGTGTAGCTTCAAATCCATGCGAAACAAATGATTTAGCACCAGATACTTGCGATATAAGTGATACAGCTATAAATGCAGGGGAAACAAACGAGTTAGCTTCAAACCCATGCTAAACACACGACTAAGCTTCTAAACAATTCTATGTAGAAGGTTTAGCTGCAACTCCATGCGAAACACATGCTTTAGCTGCTAATCAATGCGATGTAGAAGATTTATCTTCAAATCCAAGCGAAACACATGATTTAGCTTCAAATCAATGCGTTGTAGAAGGTTTAGCTTCAAATCCAAGTGAAACACATGATTAAGCTTGAAATCAATGCGATGTAGAAGGATTAGCTTCAAATCCTTGCGAAGCAAATGATTGAGCTTCAAACACTTGGGATATAGGTGATATAGCTTCAAATGCAGCAAAACTAACGAGTTAGCTTCAAATCCAAGTGAAACACATGATTTAACTGCAAATCAATGCGGTGTAGAAGTTTTAGCTTCAAATCCATGCGAAACAAATGATTTAGCTTCAAACACTTGAGATATAAGTGATATAGCTTCAAATGCAGGCGAAATTAACGAGTCAGCATTCAAATCCATGCGAAACACATTATTTAGCTACAAATTAATTTGAAAAACATGGTTTAGCTTAATATTCATGCGAAACAAATGGTCCAGCAAATACTTGTAATATACATGATATCGCTTCAACTGCATTTGAAACGAACGAGTTAGCTTCAAGTTCATACGAAACACATGATTCAGCTTCAAATAAATGCGAAGTAGATGGCTGATTTTCGAATCCATGCGAAACAAATGGTTTAGCTTCAAATCAATACGAAGTAGAAGGATTAACATTAAATCCATGCGAAACACATGATTTAGCAGCAAGTCAATGCGACATAGAAGGTTTAGCTTCAAATCCATGCGAAACCAATGATTTAGCTTCAGATACTTGCGATATAAGTGATATAGCTTCTAATGCAGACGAAACACATGATTTAGCTTCAAATCAATGCGAAGTAGAAGGCTTATCTTCGAATCCATGCGGAACAAATGGCTTAGCTTCAAATACTTGTGGTATACATGATTTAGATTCACATGCAGGCGATACAAACGAATTAGCTTCAAATCCATGCGAAACATATGATTTAGCTTCAAATCAATGCGAAGTAGGAGGCTGATCTTCGAATCCATGCGAAACAAATGGTTTCGATACAAATACTTGTGATATACATGATTTAGCTTCAAATGCAGGCGATACAAACGAATTAGCTTCAAATCCATGCGAAACATATGATTTAGCTTCAAATCAATGCGAAGTAGGAGGCTGATCTTCGAATCCATGCGAAACAAATGGTTTCGATACAAATACTTGTGATATACATGATTTAGCTTCAACTGCATGCGAAACAAACGAATTAGCTTCAAATCCATGAGAAACATGATGTAGCTTCATATTGATGCTAAGTAGAAGGCATATCTTCGAATCCATGCGAAACAAATGGTTTCGCTTCAAATACTTGTGATATACATGATTTAGCTTCAACAGCATGCGAAACAAACGAGTTAGCTTCAAATCCATGCGAAACACATGCTTTAACTTCAAATCAATGCGAAGTAGAAGGCTGATCTTCCAATGCATGCGAAACAAATGGGTCAGCATCAAATACTTGTTTAATACATGACATTGCTTCAACTGCATGCAAAACAAATGAGCTAGATTCAAATCCATGCGAAATACATGATTTAGCTTCAAATCAATGCGAAGTAGAAGGCTTGTCTTCGAATCCATGCGAAACAAATGGTTTAGCACCAAATACTTGTGATATACACGATTTTGCATCAAATCCAGGTGAAACAAACGATTAGCTTCAAATCCAAGCGAAAAACATGATTTAGCATCAAATCAATGCGAAGTAGAAGGCTTATTTTCGAATCCATGCGAAACAAATGGCTTAGCTTCAAATACTTGTGATATACATGATTTAGCTTCATATGCAGGCGATACAAACGAATTAGCTTCAAATCCATGCGAAACACATGATTTAGCTTCGAATCAATGCGAAGTAGAAGGCATGTCTTCGAATCCATGCGAAACAAATGGTTTAGCTTCAAATACCTGTGATATACATGATGTAGATTCAACTGCATGCGAAACAAACGAGTTAGATTCGAATCCAAGCGAAACACATTATTTAGCTTCAAATCAATGCGAGGTAGAAGGCTTATCTTGAAATCCATGAGAAACAAGTGATTTAGCTTCAGATACTTGTGATATAAGTGATATAGCTTCAAATGCAGGGGAAACAAACGAGTTAGCATCAAATCCATGAAAAACACATGATTTAGCTGCAAATCAATGCGATGCAGAAGGTTTAGCTTGAAATCCATGAGAGACAAATTATTGAGCTTCAAACACTTGCGATATAAGTGATATAGCTTCCAATGCAGACGAAACAAACGAGCTAGCTTCAAATACAAGCGAAACACATCATTTAGCTTCAAATCAATGAGATGTAGAAGGTTTAGCTTCAAATCCATGCGAAACAAATGATTTAGCTTCAAACACTTGGCATATAAGTGATATAGCTTCAAATGCAGACGAATCAAACGATTTACCTTCAAATCCATGCGAAACACGTGATTTAGCTGCAAATCGATGCGATGTAGAAGGTTTAGCTACAAACCCATGCGACACAAATGATTTAGGTTCAGGTACTTGCGATATAAGTGACATAGCATCAAATGCAGGCGAAACAAACGAGTTAGCTTCAAATCCATGCAAAACACATGATTAAGCTTCAAATCGATGCGAAGTAGAAGGCTTAGGTTCTAAGCAAAGCGACATAAATGATTTAGCATCATATACATGCGATATAAGTGATGTAGCTTCAAATGCAGGAGAAACAATCGGGTTAGCTTCGTATCCAAGCGAAACACGTGATTTAGCTTCAAATCAATGCGATGTAGAAGGTTTAGCTTCAAATCCATGCGATGTATAGGGTTTAGCTTCAAATCCATGCGAAACACATGATCTAGCAGCAAATCAATGCGATGTAGAAGGTTTAGCTTCAAATCCATGCGAAACAAATGATTTAGCTTCAGATACTAGCGATATAGGTGATATAGCTTCAAATGCAGACGAAACAAACGAGCTAGCTTCAAATCCAAGCAAATCACATGATTTAGCTTCAAATCAATGCGCTGTAGAAGGTTTAGGTTCAAATACACGCGAAACAAATGATTTAGCTTCGATCAATTGGGATATAAGTGATATAGCTACAAATGCAGACGAATCAAGCGAGTTAGCTACAAATCCATGCGAAACACATGATTTAGCAGCAAATCAATTCGAAGTAGAAGGATTAGCTCCAAATCCATGAGAAACAAAAGGTTTAGCTACAAATACTTGAGATATACGTTATTTATATTCAACTGCATGTGCAACAAACGAATTAGCTTCAAATCCATGCGAAACACATGATTTAGCAGCAAATCAATGCGACGTAGAAGGTTTAGCTTCAAATCCATGCGAAACCAATGATTTAGCTTCAGATACTTGCGATATAAGTGACATAGCTTCTAATACAGACGAAACAAACGAGTTAGCTTTAAATCCAAGCGAATCACATGATGTAGCTTCAAATCAATGCGATTTAGAAGGTTTAGTTTCAAATCCATGCGAAACAAATGATTTAGCTTCAAACACTTGGCATATATGTGATATAGCTTCAAATGCAGACGCTTCAAATCCATGCGAAACACATGATTTAGCAGCAAATCAATGCGATGTATAAGGTTTAGCTTCAAATCCAAGTGAAACACATGATTAAGCTTGAAATCAATGCGATGTAGAAGGATTAGCTTCAAATCATTACGAAGCAAATGATTGAGCTTCAAACACTTGGGATGTAGGTGATATAGCTTCAAATGCAGCAAAACTAACGAGTTAGCTTCAAATTCATGTGAGACACATGATTTAACTGCAAATCAATGCGATGTAGAAGGTTTAGCTACAAATCCATGCGACACAAATGATTTAGTATCAGATACATGCAATATAAGTTATATAGCTTCAAATGCAGGAGAAACAAACGAGTCAGCTTCAAATCCATGCGACACAAATCATTTATTTTCAGATACTTGCGATGTAAGTGACATAGCTTCAAATGCAGACGAGTTAAATTCAAATCCAAGCGAAGCACGTGATTTAGTTTCTAATCAATGCGATGTAGAAGGTTCAGCTTCAAATCCATGCGACACAAATGATTTAGTATCAGATACACGCGATATAAGTGATATAGCTTCAAATGCAGGAGAAACAAACGAGTTAGCTTCAAATCCAAGCGAAACACATGATTTAGCTGCAAATAAATGCGATGTAGAAGGTGTAGCTTCAAATCCATGCGAAACAAATGATTTAGCACCAGATACTTGCGATATAAGTGATACAGCTATAAATGCAGGGGAAACAAACGAGTTAGCTTCAAACCCATGCAAAACACACGACTAAGCTCCTAAATAATTCTATGTAGAAGGTTTAGCTTCAAATCCAAGCGAAACACATGATTTAGCTTCAAATCAATGCGTTGTAGAAGGTTTAGCTTCAAATCCAAGTGAAACACATGATTAAGCTTGAAATCAATGAGATGTAGAAGGATTAGCTTCAAATCCTTGCGAAGCAAATGATTGAGCTTCAAACACTTGGGATATAGGTGATATAGCTTCAAATGCAGCAAAATTAACGAGTTAGCTTCAAATCCAAGCTAAACAAATGATTTAGCTTTAATCAGTGCGATGTAGAATGTTTAGCTTCAAATCCAAGCGGAACACATGATTTAGCTTCAAATCAATGCCATGTAGAAGGTCTAGCTTGAAATCCATGCGAGACAAATTATTGAGGTTCAAACACTTGCGATATAAGTGATATAGCTTCCAATGCAGACGAAACAAACGAGCTAGCTTCAAATACAAGCGAAACACATGATTTAGCCGCAAATAAATGCGATGTAGAAGTTTTAGCTTCAAATCCATGCGAAACAAATGATTCAGCTTCAAACAATTGGGATATAAGTGATATAGCTTCAAATGCAGACGAATCAAACGAGTTAGCTTCAAAATCCATGCGATACATTTTCATTTAACTTAAAATCGATACGAAGTAGAAGGCTTAGCTTCAAATCCATGCGAAACACATGATTTAGCTTCAAATCAATACGAGGTGGAAGGCTTATCTTGAAGTCCATGAGAAACAAAAGATTTAGGTTCAGATACTTGCGATATAAGTAATATAGCTTCAAATGGAGACGAAAGAAACGAGATAGATTCAAATCCAAGCGAAACACATGATTTAGCGTCAAATCAGTGCGATGTAGAAGGTTTAGCTTCAAATCCAAGCGGAACACGTGATTTAGCTTCAAATCAATTCAAAGTAGAAGGAGTACCTTCAAATCCATACGAAACAAATGGTTTAGCTTCAAATACTTGTGATATACATGATTTAGCTTCAACTGCATGCGTAACAAACGTCCTATCTTCAAATTCAAGCGAAACACATGATTCAGCTTCAAATCCAAGCGAAAGATAAGATTTAGCTTCAAATCAATGCGAAGTAGAAGGCTTAGTTTCAAATCCATTAGAAACGAATAGTTTAGCTTCAAATACTTGTTTTATACATGATTTAGGTTCAACTGCGTGCGAAACAAACGAACTAGCTTCAAATCCATGCGAAACACATGATTTAGCTTAAAATCAATGCGAAGTAGAAGGCTTATCTACAAATCCATGCCAAACAAATGGTTTAGCTTCAAATACTTGAGATATACATGATTTAGCTTCAAATGCAGGCGAAACAAACGAGTTAGCTTCAAATCCATGCGAAACACATGATTAAGTTTCCAATCAATTCGAAGTAGAAGGATTAACTTCAAATCCATGCGAAACAAATGGTTTAGCTACAAATACTTGTGATATACGTTATTCATATTCAACTGCATGCGCAACAAACGAGTTAGCTTCATATCCAAGCGAAACACATGATTTAGCTTTAATCAGTGCGATGTAGAATGTTTAGCTTCAAATCCAAGCGAAACACATGATTTAGCTTCAGATACTAGCGATATATTTGATATAGCTTCAAATGCAGACGAAACAAAAGAGTTAGCTTCAAATCCAAGCGAAACACATGATTTAACTTCAAATCTATACGAAGTAGAATGCTTAGCTTTAAATTCATGCGAAACAAATGATTTAGCTTCAGATACTAGCGATATATGTGATATAGCTTCAAATGCAGACGAAACAAACGAGTTAGCTTCAAATCCATGCGAAACACATGATTTAGCAGCAAATCAATGCGATGTAGAAGGTTTAGCTTCAAATCCATGCGAAACAAATGATTTAGCTTCAGATACTAGCGATATAGGTGATATAGCTTCAAATGCAGACGAATCAAACGAGTTAGCTTCAAATCCAAGCAAATCACATGATTTAACTTCGAATCAATGCGATGCAGAAGGTTTAGCTTAAAATCCAAGCGAAACACATGATTTAACTTCAAATCTATACGGAGTAGAAGGCTGAACTTCAAATTCATGCGAAACAAATGATTTAGATTCAGATACTTGCGATATAAGTGATATAGCTTCAAATGCAGGGGAAACAAACGAGTTAGCATCAAATCTATGCAAAACACATGATTTAGCTTCAAATCAATACGATGCAGAAGGTTTAGCTTCAAATCCAAGCGAAACACATGATCTAACTTCTAATCTATACGAAGTTGAAGGCTTAGCTTCAAATTCATGCGAAACAAATGATTTAGATTCAGATACTTGCGATATAAGTGATATAGCTTCAAATGCAGGGGAAACAAACGAGTGAGCATCAAATCTATGCAAAACACATGATTTAGCTTCAAATCAAGGCGATGCAGAAGGTTTAGCTTCAAATCCAAGCGAAACACATGATCTAACTTCTAATCTATACGAAGTAGAAGGCTTAGCTTCAAATTCATGCGAAACAAATGATTTAGATTCAGATACTTGCGATATAAGTGATATAGCTTCAAATGCAGGGGAAACAAACGAGTTAGCTTCAAATCCATGCGAAACACATTATTTAGCTTCAAATTAATTTGAAAATCATGGTTTAGCTTAATATTCATGCGGAACAAATGTTCCAGCAAATACTTGTGATATACATGATATCGCTTCAACTGCATTTGAAACAAACGAGTTAGCTTCAAGTTCATACGAAACACATGATTCAGCTTCAAATAAATGCGAAGTAGAAGGCTGATTTTCGAATCCATGCGAAACAAATGGTTTAGCTTCAAATCAATACGAAGTAGAAGGATTAACATTAAATCCATGCGAAACAAATGGTTTAGCTACAAATACTTGTGATATACGTTATTTAGATTAAACTGCATGCGCAACGAACGAATTAGCTTCAAATCCATGCGAAACACATGATTTAGCAGCAAATCAATGCGACATAGAAGGTTTAGCTTCAAATCCGTGCGAAACCATTGATTTAGCTTCAGATACTTGCGATATAAGTGACATAGCTTCTAATGCAGACGAAACAAACGAGTTAGCTTTAAATCCAAGCGAATCACATGATGTAGCTTCAAATCAATGCGATTTAGAAGGTTTAGTTTCAAATCCATGCGAAACAAATGATTTAGCTTCAAACACTTGGGATATATGTGATACAGCTTCAAATGCAGACGCTTCAAATCCATGCGAAACACATGATTTAGCAGCAAATCAATGCGATGTAGAAGGTTTAACTTCAAATGCATGCGAAACAAATGATTTAGCTTCAGCCATATAAGTGATATAGATTCAAATGCAGACGAAACAAAGCGACTTAGCTTCATATCCAAGCCAAACACATGATTTAGCATCAAATCAATGCGATGTAGAAGGTTTAGTTTCAATTCCATGCGACGCAAATGATTTAGCTTCAAATCAATTCGAAGTAGGAGGCTTAGCTACAAATCCAAGCGAAACAAATGATTTAGGTACAGATACATGCGATATAAGTGATATAGCTTCAAATGCGGACGAAACAAACGAGTTAGCTTCAACTTCCCATGCGAAACACATGATGTAGCTTCAAATCAATGTGATGTAGAAGGGTTAGCTTCATATCCATGCGACACAAATGATTTAGTATCAGATACGTGCAATATAAGCTATATAGCTTCTAATGCAGGAGAAACAAACGAGTCAGCTTCAAATCCATGCGACACAAATCATTTAGTTTCAGATACTTGCGATATAAGTGATATAGCTTCAAATGGAGGAGAAACAAACGAGTTAGCTTCAAGTCCATGCGAAACACATGATTTAGCAGCAAATCAATGCGATGTAGAAGGTTTAGCTTCAAGTCCATGCGAAACAAATGATTTAGCTACAAGCACTTGCGGTATAAGTGATATAGCTTCAAATGCTGGAGAAACAAATCAGTTAGCTCCAAATACATGCGAAACGCTTGATTTAGCTGACTATCAATGCGATGTAGACGGTGTAGCTTCACATCCATGCGAAACAAATGATTCAGCATCAGATAGTTGCGATATAAATGACATAGCTTCAAATGCAGACGAATCAAACGAGTTAGAATCAAAATCCAAGCGATACACACGACTTAGCTTTAAATCAATGCGAAGTAGAAGATTTAGCTTCAAATCCATGCGACACAAAGATATAGCTTCAGATACTTGCGATATAAGTGATATAGCTTCCAATGCAGACGAAACAATCGAGTTAGCTTCAAATACAAGCGACACACATGATATAGCTTCAAATCAATGCGATGTAGAAGGTTTAGCTTCAAATCCAAGCGAAACACATGATTTAGCTGCAAATCAATGCGATGTAGAAGGTGTAGGTTCAAATCCATGCGAAACAAATGATTTAGCACCAGATACTTGCGATATAAGTGATACAGCTATAAATGCAGGGGAAACAAACGAGTTAGCTTCAAACCCATGCAAAACACATGACTAAACTTCTAAACAATTCTATGTAGAAGGTTTAGCTTCAACTCCATGCGAAACACATGGTTTAGCTGCTAATCAATGCGATGTAGAAGGTTTAGCTTCAAATGCAAGCGAAACACATGATTTAGCTTCAAATCAACGCGATGTAGAAGGTTTATCTTCAAATCCACGCGAAACAAATGATTTAGCTTCAGATACTTGCGATATAAGTGATATAGCTTCAAATGCAGGCGAAACAAACGAGTTAGCATTAAATCCATGCGAAACACATGATTTAGCTTGAAATTCATGCGAAACACATGGTTTAGCTACATATTCTAACGAAAAAATGGCTTACTTTTTGATACTTGTGATAAACATGATCTAGTTTCAAATTCAGGCGAAACTAACGAGTTAGCTTCAAATCCATGCGAAACACATGATTTAGCTTCACTTCAATGCGAAGTTGAAGGCTTAGCTTCAAAGCCATCCGAAACAAATAATTTAGGATCAGATACTTGCGATATAATTGATATAGCTTCAAATGCAGGCGAAACGAACGAGTTAGCTTCAAATCCGCGCGACACAAATGATTTAGCTTCAGATACTTGCGATATAACTGATATAGCTTCAAATTCAGACGAAACAAACGACTTAGCTTCAAATTAATGCGAAACAAATGATTTAGTTTCAAATCAATGCGAAGTAGAGTGCTTACATTCAAATCCATGCGAAACAAATGGTTTAGCTTCAAATACTTGAGATATACATGATTTAGCTTCAAATGCAGGCGCAAAAAACGAGTTAGGTTCAAATCCATGCGAAACACATGATTCAGATACAAATCAATGCGATGTAGAAGGTTTAGCTTCAAATCCATGCGAAACAAATGATTTAGCATCAGATACTTGTGATATAAGTGATATATCTTCCAGTGCAGGAGAAACAAACGAGTTAGCTTCAAATCCATGCAAAGCACATGATTAAGCTTCAAATCAATGCTATATAGAAGGTTTAGCATCAAATCCATGCGACACAAATGATTTAGCTTCAGATATATGCCATATAAGTGATATAGCTTCAAATGCAGACGAATCAAACGAGATAGTTTTAACTTCCATGCGATACACATGATTTAGCTTCAAATCTATGCGATGTAGAAACTTTAGCTTCAAATCCATGCGAAACAAATGATTTAGCATCAGATACTTGCGATATAAGTGCTACAGATTCAAATGCAGGGGAATCAAACGAGTTAGCTTCAAATCCATGCGAAACACATGATTTAGCTCCAAATCATTGCGAAGTAGATGGGTTAGCTTCAAATCCGTGCGAATCAAATGGTTTAACTTCAAATATTTATGTTATACATGATTTGGCTTCAACTGCGTGCGAAACAAATGTGTTAGCTCTAAATCCATACGAAACACATGATTTAGCTTCAAATCAAAGCGAAGTAGAAGGCTTAGCTTCAAATCCAGACGAAACACATGATTTAGCTTCAAATCAATGCGAAGTAGAAGGCTTATCTCCGAATCCATGCGAAACAAATGGGTTCGCTTCAAATACTTGTGATATACGTGATTTAGCTTCAAATGCAGGCGACACAAACGAGTTTTATCATCAAATCCATCCGAAACACATGATTTAGCTTCAAATTCATTCGAAACACATGGTTTAGCATAATATTCATGCGAAGCAAATGGTTCAGATTCAAATACTTGTGACATACATGATTTTGCTTCAACTGCATGCGAAACAAACGAATTAGCTTCAAATTCATGCGAAACATGATGTAGCTTCATTTCAATGCGAAGTAGAAGGCATGTCTTCGAATCCATGCGAAACAAATGGTTTAGCTTCAAATACCTGTGATATACATGATGTAGCTTCAAATGCTGGCGACACAAACGAGTTTTATCATCAAATCCATCCGAAACACATGATTTAGCTTCAAATTCATTCGAAACACATGGTTTAGCATAATATTCATGCGAAGCAAATGGTTCAGCTTCAAATACTTGTGATATACATGATTTAGCTTCAACTGCATGCGAAACAAACGAATTAGCTTCAAATCCATGCGAAACATGATGTAGCTTCATATCAATGCGAAGTAGAAGGCATGTCTTCGAATCCATGCGAAACAAGTGGTTTAGCTTCAAATACCTGTGATATACATGATGTAGCTTCAACTGCATGCGAAACAAACGAGTTAGCTTCAAATCCAAGAGAAAACGTGATTTAGGTTCATATCAATGCGAAGTAGAAGGCTTAGTTTCAAATCCATGCGATTCAAATGGTTTAGCTTCAAATACATGTGATATACATGATTTAGCTTCAACTGCATTCTAAACAAACGAGTTAGCTTCAAATCAGTTCGAAACTCATGATTTTGCTTCTAATCAATGCGAAGTAGAAACCTGATTTTAGGATCGATGCGAAACAAATGGTTTAGCTACAACTCAATACGAAGTAGAAGGATTAGCATCAAATCCATTCGAAACACATGGTTTATCTTCAAATCAATGCGAAGTAGAAGGCTAGGTTTCAAATCCATGCGAAACGTATAGTATGGAATCAAATACTTGTTTTATACATGATTTAGCTTCAACTGCATGCGAAACAAACGAATTAGGTTCAAATTCAACCGAAACACATAATTTAGCTTCAAATCAATGCGATGTAGAAGGCTTAGCTTCAAAGCAATGCGACATAAATGATTTAGCTTCATATACATGCGATATAAGTGATATAGCTTCAAATGCAGGAGAAACAAACGGGTTAGCTTCGTATCCAAGCGAAACACGTGATTTAGCTTCAAATCAGTGCGATGTAGAAGGTTCAGCTTCAATCCATGCGATGTAGAAGGTTTAGCATCAAATTCATGCGAAACACATGATTTAGCAGCAAATCAATGCGATGTAGAAGGTTTAGCTTCAAATGCAAGCGAAACACATGATTTAGCTTCAAATCAACGCGATGTAGAAGGTTTATCTTCAAATCCACGCGAAACAAATGATTTAGCTTCAAACACTTGGGATATAAGTGATATAACTTCAAATGCAGACGAATCAAACGAGTTCGCTTCAAATCCATTCGATACATGTCATTTAACTTCAAATCTATACGAAGTAGAATTCTTAGCTACAAATTCATGCGAAACAAATGATTTAGATTCAGATACTTGCGATATAAGTGATATAGCTTCAAATGCAGGGGAAACAATCGAGTTAGCATCAAATCCATGCAAAACACATGATTTAGCTTCAAATCAATGCGATGCAGAAGGTTTAGCTTCAAATCCAAGTAAAACACATGATTTAGCTTGAAATTAATGCGATGTAGAAGGATTAGCTACACATCCATGTGAAACAAATGATTTAGCTTCAGATACTTTCGATATAAGTGATATAGCTTCATATGCAGGGGCAACAAACGAGTTAGCTTAATATCCAAGCGAAACACATGACTTAGCTTTAATCAGTGCGATGTAGAATGTTTAGCTTCAAATCCATGCGAAACAAATGATTTAACATCAGATAGTTGCGATATAAGTGATATAGCTTCAACTGCATGCGAAACAAACGAGTTAGCTTCAAATCCATCCGAAACACATGATTAAGCTTCAAATCAATTCGAAGTAGAAGGATTAACTTCAAATCCATGCGAAACAAATGGTTTAGCTACAAATACTTGTGATATACGTTATTCATATTCAACTGCATGCGCAACAAACGAGTTAGCTTCATATCCAAGCGAAACACATGATTTAGCTTTAATCAGTGCGATGTAGAATGTTTAGCTTCAAATCCATTGCGAAATAAATGGTTTAGCTACAAATACTTGTGATATACGTTATTTAGATTCAACTGCATGCGCAACAAACGAATTAGCTTCAAATCCATGTGAAACGCATGATTTAGCAGCAAACCAATGAGATGTAGAAGGTTTAGCTTCAAATCCATGCGAAACCAATGATTTAGCTCAAATACTTGTGTTATAAGTGATATAGCTTCTAATGCAGACGAATCAAACGAGTTAGCTTCAAAATCCATGCGAAACACATGATTTAGCTTCAAATCAATGCGAGGTAGAAGGCTTATGTTGAAGTCCATGAGAAACATATGATTTAGGTTCAGATACTTGCGATATAAGTGATATAGCTTCAAATGCAGACGAAAGAAACGAGATAGATTCAAATCCAAGCGAAACACATGATTTAGCGTCAAATCAATGCGATGTAGAAGGTTTAGCTTCAAATCCAAGCGGAATACGTGATTTAGCTTCAAATAAATGCGATGTAGAGGGTTTAGCTTGAAATCCATGCGAGAAAAATTATTGAGCTTCAAACACTTGCGATATAACTGATATAGCTTCCAACGCAGACGAAACAAACGAGCTAGCTTCAAATACAAGCGAAACACATGATTTAGCTTCAAATCAATGAGATGTAGAAGGTTTAGATTCAAATCCAAGCGACACAAATGATTTGGCTTCAAATACTTGCGATATAAATGATATAGCTTCAAATGCAGGGGAAGCAAACGAGTTAGCTTCAAATCCATACAAAACACATGATTAAGCTTCAAATCAATGCTATGTCGAAGGTTTAGCTTCAAATCCATGCGAAATGAATGATTCAGCTTCAACCAATTGGGATATAAGTGATATAGCTTCAAATGCAGACGAAACAAACGAGTTAGCTTCAAATCCAAGCGAAACCCATGATTTAGATTCAAATCAACGCAATGTAGAAGTTTTATCTTCAAATCCACGCGAAACAAATGATTTAGCTTCAAACACTTGGGATATAAGTGATATAGCTTCAAATGCAGACGAATCAAACGAGTTAGCTACAAATCCATTCGATACATATCATTTAACTTCAAATCGATGCGAAGTAGAAGGCTTAGCTTCAAAGCAATGCGATGCAGAAGGTTTAGCTTCAAATCCATGCGAAACAAATGATTTAGCTTCAAACACTTGGCATATAAGTGATATAGCTTCAAATGCAGACGAATCAAACGATTTAGCTTCAAATCCATGCGAAACAAATGATTTAGCTTCAAACACGTGGGATATTAGTGATATAGCTTCATATACAGACGAATCAAACAAGTGAGCTTCAAAATCAATGCGATGCATATCATTTAGCTTCAAACCAATACGAAGTAGAAGTCTTAGCTTTAAATCCATGCGAACCAAATGACCTAGGTTCAGATACTTGCGATATAAGTGATATAGCTTCAAATGCAGACGAAACAAACGAGTTAGCTTCATACCCAAGTGAAACACATGATCTAGCTTCAAACAATGCGAAGTAGAAGGCTTAGCTCCAAATCCATGCGAAACAAATGATTCAGCTTCAAATCAATGCGAAGTAGAAGGTTCAGCTTCAAATCCATGCGATTCAAATGGTTTAGCTTCAAATCAATACGAAGTAGAAGGATTAACATTAAATCCATGCGAAAGAAATGGTTTAGCTACAAATACTTGTGATATACGTTATTTAGATTCAACTGCATGCGCATCGAACGAATTAGCTTCAAATCCATGCGAAACACATGATTTAGCAGCAAATCAATGCGACGTAGAAGGTTTAGCTTCAAATCCATGCGAAACCAATGATTTAGCTTCAGATACTTGCGATATAAGTGACATAGCTTCTAATGCAGACGAAACAAACGAGTTAGCTTTAAATCCAAGCGAATCACATGATGTAGCTTCAAATCAATGCGAAGTAGAAGGCTTAGCTTCAAATCCATGCGAAACAAATGATTTAGCTTCAAATCAATGCTATGTAGAAGGTTTAGCTTCAAATCCATGCTACACAAATGAATTAGCTTCAAACACTTGGGATATGAGTGATATAGCTTCAAACGCCGACGAAACAAACGAGTTAGCTTCAAATTCATGCGAATCACATGATTTGGATTCAAATCAATGCGATTTAGAAGGTTTAGCTACAAATCCAAGCGATACAAAAGATCGAGATTCAGGTAATGACGATATAAGTGATATAGCTTCAAATGCAGACGAAACAAACAAGATAGCTTCATATCCAAGCGAAACAAATGATTTAGCTTCAAATCATTGCGATGTAGAAGGTTTAGCTTCAAATCCATGCGAAACACATAATTTAGCTTCAATCACTTGGGATATAAGTGATACAGCTACAAATGCAGACGAATCAAACGAGTTAGCTTCAAATCCATGCGATACATTTCATTTAGCTTCAAATCGATACGAAGTATAAGGCTTAGCTTCAAATCCATGCGAAACAAATGATTTAGCTTGAAATCGATACGAAGTAGAAGGCTTAGCTTCAAATCCATGCGAAGCTAATGATTTAGATTCAGATACTTGAGATATAAATTATATAGCTTCAAATGAAGGCGAAACTAACGAGTTAGCTTCAAATCCATGCGAAACAAATGATTTAGCTTCAAACACTTGAGATATAAGTGATATAGCTTCAAATGCAGACGAAACAAAAGAGTTAGCTTCATATCCAAGTGAAACACATGATCTAGCTTCAAACAATGCGATGTAGAAGGCTTAGCTTCAAATCCACGCGAAACAAATAATTTAACTTCAAATCCATGCGAAACAAATGATTCAGCTTCAAATCAATGCTATGGAGAAGGTTTAGCTTCAAATCCATGCGACACAAATGAATTAGCTTCAAACACTTGGGCTATGAGTGATATAGCTTCAAACGCAGAGGAAACAAACGAATTAGCTTCAAATTCATGCGAAACACATGAATTAGATTCAGATACTTGCGATATAAGTGATATAGCTTTAAATGCAGGGGAAACAAACGAGTTAGCATCAAATCCATGCAAAACACATGATTTAGCTTCAAATCAATGCGATGCAGAAGGTTTAGCTTCAAATCTAAGCGAAACACATGATTTAGCTTGAAATAAATACGAAGTAGAAGGCTTAGCTTCAAATCCATGCGAAACAAATGATTTAGATTCAGATACTTGAGATATAAGTTATATAGCTTCAAATGCAGGCGAAACTAACGAGTTAGCTTCAAATCCATGCGAAACACATGAGCTAGCTGCAAATCCATGCGATGTAGATGATTTATATTCAAATCCGTTCGAAATAAATGATTTAGCATCAGATACTTGCGATATAACTGATTTAGCTTCAAATGCAGAGGAAACAGGCGAGTTAGCATAAAAACCATGCAAAACACATGATTTAGCGTCAAATCAATGCGATGCAGAAGGTTTAGCTTCAAATCCAAGCGAAACACATGATTTAGCTTCAAATCAATGCGATGTAGAAGATTTAGCTTCAAATCCATGCGAAACAAATGATTTAGCTTCAAACACTTGGGATATAAGTGATATAGCTTTAAATGCAGACGAATCAAACGAGATAGTTCAAATCCATGCGACACATTTCATTTAGCTTCAAATCGATACGAAGTAGAAGGCTTAGCTTCAAATCCATGCGAAACAAATGATTTACCTTCAAACACTTGAGATATAAGTGGTATTTCTTCAAATGCAGACGAAACAAACGAGTTAGCTTCAAATCCAAGCAAATCACACGATTTAGTTTCAAATCAATGCGTAACAAATGATTTAGCTTCAAACAGTTGGGATATAAGTGATACAGTTTCAAATGCAGACGAATCAAACGAGTTAGCTTCAAAATCCATGTGATACATGTCATTTAACTTCAAATCTATACGAAGTAGAAGGCTTAGCTTCAAATTCTTGCGAAACAAATGATTTCGATTCAGATACTTGCAATATAAGTGATATAGCTTCAAATGCAGGGGAAACAAACGAGTTAGCATCAAATCCATGCAAAACACATGATTAAGCTTCAAATCAATGCGATGCAGGAGGTTTAGTTTCAAATCCATGCAAAACACATGATTTAGCTTGAAATCGATACGAAGTAGAAGGCTTAGCTTCAAATCCATGCGAAACAAATGATCTAGATTCAGATACTTGAGATATAAGTTATATAGCTTCAAATTCAGGCGAAACTAACGAGTTAGCTGCAAATTCTTGCGAAACATATGATTTAGCTGCAAATCCATGCGATGTAGTAGATTTATATTCAAATCCGTGCGAAATAAATGATTTAGCATCAGATACTTGCGATATAACTGATATTTCTTCAAATGCAGACGAAACAAACGAGTTAGCATCAAATCCAAGCAAATCACATGATTTAGCTTGAAATCAATGCGTTGTAGAAGGTTTAGCTTCAAATTCATGAGAAACAAATGATTTAGATTCAGATACTTGCGATATAAGTGATATAGCTTCAAATGCAGGGGAAACAAACGAGTTAGCATCAAATCCATGCAAAACACATGATTTAGCTTCAAATCAATGCGATGCAGAAGGTTTAGCTTCAAATCCAAGCGAAACACATGATTTAGCTTCAAATCAATGCGATGTAGAAGATTTAGCTTCAAATCCATGCGAAACAAATGATTTAGCTTCAAACACTTGGGATATAAGTGATATAGCTTTAAATGCAGATGAATCAAACGAGATAGTTCAAAACCATGCGACACATTTCATTTAGCTTCAAATCGATACGAAGTAGAAGGCTTAGCTTCAAATCCATGCGAAACAAATGATTTACCTTCAAACACTTGAGATATAAGTGGTATTTCTTCAAATGCAGACGAAACAAACGAGTTAGCTTCAAATCCAAGCAAATCACATGATTTAGTTTCAAATCAATGCGTAACAAATGATTTAGCTTCAAACAGTTGGGATATAAGTGATATAGCTTCAAATGCAGACGAATCAAACGAGTTAGCTTCAAAATCCATGTGATACATGTCATTTAACTTCAAATCTATACGAAGTAGAAGGCTTAGCTTCAAATTCTTGCGAAACAAATGATTTCGATTCAGATACTTGCAATATAAGTGATATAGCTTCAAATGCAGGGGAAACAAACGAGTTAGCATCAAATCCATGCAAAACACATGATTAAGCTTCAAATCAATGCGATGCAGGAGGTTTAGTTTCAAATCCATGCGAAACACATGATTTAGCTTGAAATCGATACGAAGTAGAAGGCTTAGTTTCAAATCCATGCGAAACAAATGATCTAGATTCAGATACTTGAGATATAAGTTATATAGCTTCAAATGCAGGCGAAACTAACGAGTTAGCTGCAAATTCTTGCGAAACATATGATTTAGCTGCAAATCCATGCGATGTAGATGATTTATATTCAAATCCGTGCGAAATAAATGATTTAGCATCAGATACTTGCGATATAACTGATATTTCTTCAAATGCAGACGAAACAAACGAGTTAGCATCAAATCCAAGCAAATCACATGATTTAGCTTGAAATCAATGCGTTGTAGAAGGTTTAGCTTCAAATTCATGAGAAACAAATGATTTAGATTCAGATACTTGCGATATAAGTGATATAGCATCAAATGCAGGGGAAACAAACGAGTTAGCATCAAATCCATGCAAAACACATGATTTAGCTTCAAATCAATGCGATGCAGAAGGTTTAGCTTCAAATCCAAGCGAAACACATGATTTAACTTCAAATCTATACGAAGTAGAAGGCTTAGCTTCAAATTCATGCGAAACAAATGATTTAGATTCAGATACTTGCGATATAAGTGATATAGCTTCAAATGCAGGGGAAACAAACGAGTTAGCATCAAATCCATGCGAAACACATGATTTAGCTGTAAATCCATGCGATGTAGATGACTTATATTCAAATCCGTGCGAAACAAATGATTTAGATTCAGATACTTGCGATATAAGTGATATAGCTTCAAATGCAGGGGAAACAAACGAGTTAGCATCAAATCCATGCAAAACACATGATTTAGCGACAAATCAATGCGATGCAGAAGGTTTAGCTTCAAATCCAAGCGAAACACATGATTTAGCTTCAAATCCATGCGAAACACATGATTTAGCTGCAAATCAATACGATGTAGAAGGTTTAGCTTCAAATCCATGCGACATAAATGATTTAGCATCATATACATGCGATATAAGTGATATAGCTTCAAATGCAGGAGAAACAAACGGGTTAGCTTCGTATCCAAGCGAGACACGTGATTTAGCTTCAAATCAATGCGATGTATAAGGTTTAGCTTCAAATCCATGCGATGTAGATGGGTTAGCTTCAAATCCATGCGAAACACATGATTTAGCAGCAAATCAATGTGATGTAGAAGTTTTATCTTCAAATCCATGCGAAACAAATGATTTAGCTTCAGATGCTAGCGACATAGGTGATTTAGCTTCAAATGGAGACGAAACAAACGAGTTAGCTTCAAATCCATGCGAAACACATGATTTAGCCGCAAATCAATGCGATGTAGAAGTTTTAGCTTCAAATCCATGCGAAACGAATGTTTCAGCTTTAAACAATTGGGATATAAGTGATATAGCTTCAAATGCAGACGAATCAAACGAGTTAGCTTCAAAATCCAAGCGATACATATCATTTAACTTCAACTCGATACGAAGTAGAAACCGTAGCTTCAAATCCATGCGAAACAAATGATTTAGATTCAGATACTTGCGATATAAGTGATATAGCTTCATATGCAGGCGAAATTAACGAGATAGCTTCAAATCCATGCGAAACACATGATATAGCTGCAAATCCATGCGATGTAGAAGATTTAGCTTCAAATCCATGCAAAACAACTGAATTAGCATCAGATACTTGCGATATAATTGATATAGCTTCAAATGCAGGGGAAACAAACGAGTTAGCATCAAATCCATGCAAAACACTTGATTTAGCTTCAAATCAATGCGATGCAGAAGGTTTAGCTTCAAATCCATGCGAAATAAATGGTTTAGTTTCAAACGCTTGGGATGTAAGTGATATAGCTTCAAATGCAGGGGCAACAAACGAGTTAACTTCAAATCCATACAAAACACATGATTAAGCTTCAAATCAATGCTATGTCGAAGGTTTAGCTTCATATCCAAGCGAAACACATGATTTAGCTTTAATCAGGGCGATGTAGAATGTTTAGCTTCAAATCCATGCGAAATAAATGGTTTAGCTACAAATACTTGTGATATACGTTATTTAGATTCAACTGCATGCGCAACAAACGAATTAGCTTCAAATCCATGTGAAATCCATGATTTAGCAGCAAATCAATGGGATGTAGAAGGTTTAGTTTCAAATCCATGCGAAACCAATGATTTAGCTTCAAATACTTGCGATATAAGTGACATAGCATCAAATGCAGGCGAAACAAACGATTTAGCTTCAAATCCATGCAAAACACATGATTAAGCTTCAAATCGATGCGAAGTAGTAGGCTTAGTTTCAAAGCAATGCGATGTAGAAGGTTTAGCTTTAAATCAATGCAATGTAGAAGGTTTTGCTTCAAATCAATACGATGTAGAAGGTTTAGCTTCAAATCCATGCGACATAAATGATTTAGCATCATATACATGCGATATAAGTGATATAGCTTCAAATGCAGGAGAAACAAACGGGTTAGCTTCGTATCCAAGCGAAACACGTGATTTAGCTTCAAATCCATGCGATGTAGATGGTTTAGCTTCAAATCCATGCGAAACACATGATTTAGCAGCAAATCAATGTGATGTAGAAGTTTTAGCTTCAAATCCATGCGAAACAAATGATTTAGCTTCAATCAATTGGGATATAAGTGATATAGCTTTAAATGCAGGGGAAACAAACGTGTTAGCATCAAATCCATGCAAAACACATGATTTAGCGACAAATCAATGCGATGCAGAAGGTTTAGCTTCAAATCCAAGCGAAACACATGATTTAGCTTCAAATCCATGCGAAACACATGATTTAGCTGCAAATCAATACGATGTAGAAGGTTTAGCTTCAAATCCATGCGAAACAAATGATTTAGCTTCAAACACTTGAGATATAAGTGATATAGCTTCAAATGCAGACGAAACAAAAGAGTTAGCTTCATATCCAAGTGAAACACATGATCTAGCTTCAAACAATGCGAAGTAGAAGGCTTAGCTTCAAATCCATGCGAAACAAATGATTTAACTTCAAATCCATGCGAAACAAATGATTCAGCTTCAAATCAATGCTATGTAGAAGGTTTAGCTTCAAATCCATGCGACACAAATGAATTAGCTTCAAACACTTGGGCTATGAGTGATATAGCTTCAAACGCAGACGAAACAAACGAGTTAGCTTCAAATTCATGCGAATCACATGATTTGGATTCAAATCAATGCGAGTTAGAAGGTTTAGCTTCAAATCCAGGCGATACAAAACATCGAGATTCAGATAATGGCGATATAAGTGATATAGCTTCAAATGCAGACGAAACAAACATGATAGCTTCATATCCAAGCGAAACAAATGATTTAGCTTTAAATCATTGCGATGTAGAAGGTTTAGCTTCAAATCCATCCGAAACAAATGATTGAGCTTCACACACTTCGGATATAAGTGATATAGCTTCAAATGCAGACGAAACAAACGAGTTAGCCTCAAATCCATTCGAAACAAATGATTACCTGCAAATCAGTGCGATGTAGAAGGTTTAGCTTCAAATCCATACGAAACCAATGATTTAGCTTCATATACTTGCGATATAAGTGACATAGCTTCAAGCGCAGACGAAACAAACGAGTTAGATTCAAATCCAAGCGAAACACATGATTTAGCTTCAAATCATTGCGATGTAGGAGGTTTAGCTTCAAATCCAAGCGAAACAAATGATTTAGCTTCAAACACTTGGGATATAAGTGATGTAGCTTTAAATGCAGAGGAATCAAACGAGTTAGCTTCAAATCCATGCGAGACACATGATTTAGCTGCAAATCAATGCGCTGTAGATGGTTTAGCTTCAAATCCATGCGAAACAAATGATTTAGCTTGAATCACTTGGGATATAAGTGATATAGCTTCAAATGCAGACGTATCAAACGAGTTAGCTTCAAATCCATGCGATACATTTCATTTAGCTTCAAATCGATACGAAGTATAAGGCTTAGCTTCAAATCCATGCGAAACAAATGATTTAGCTTGAAATCGATACGAAGTAGAAGGCTTAGCTTCAAATCCATGCGAAGCTAATGATTTAGATCCAGATACTTGAGATATAAATTATATAGCTTCAAATGAAGGCGAAACTAACGAGTTAGCTTCAAATCCATGCGAAACACATGATTTAGCTGCAAATCCATGCGATGTATAATATTTAGCTTCAAATCCATGCGAAACGAATGATTTAGCATCAAACACTTGGGATATAAGTGATATAGCTTCAAATGCAGGGGCAACAAACGAGTTAGCTACAAATCCATACAAAACACATGATTAAGCTTTAAATCAATGCGATGTAGAAGGTTTAGCTTCAAATCCATGCGAAACAAATGATTTAGCTTCAAACACTTGGGATATAAGTGAGATAGCTTTAAATGCAGACGAATCAAAGGAGTTAGCTTCAAAATCCATGCGATACATTTCATTTAGCTTCAAATCGATACGAAGTAGAAGGCTTAGCTACAAATCCATGCGAAACAAATGATTTAGCTTCAAACAATTGGGATATAAGTGATATAGCTTTAAATGCAGAGGAATCAAACGAGTTAGCTTCAAATCCATGCGAGACACATGATTTAGCTGCAAATCAATGCGCTGTAGATGGTTTAGCTTCAAATCCATGCGAAACAAATGATTTAGCTTGAATCACTTGGGATATAAGTGATATAGCTTCAAATGCAGACGTATCAAACGAGTTAGCTTCAAATCCATGCGATACATTTCATTTAGCTTCAAATCGATACGAAGTATAAGGCTTAGCTTCAAATCCATGCGAAACAAATGATTTAGCTTGAAATCGATACGAAGTAGAAGGCTTAGCTTCAAATCCATGCGAAGCTAATGATTTAGATTCAGATACTTGAGATATAAATTATATAGCTTCAAATGAAGGCGAAACTAACGAGTTAGCTTCAAATCCATGCGAAACAAATGATTTAGCTTCAAACACTTGAGATATAAGTGATATAGCTTCAAATGCAGACGAAACAAAAGAGTTAGCTTCATATCCAAGTGAAACACATGATCTAGCTTCAAACAATGCGATGTAGAAGGCTTAGCTTCAAATCCATGCGAAACAAATGATTTAACTTCAAATCCATGCGAAACAAATGATTCAGCTTCAAATCAATGCTATGTAGAAGGTTTAGCTTCAAATCCATGCGACACAAATGAATTAGCTTCAAACACTTGGGCTATGAGTGATATAGCTTCAAACGCAGAGGAAACAAACGAATTAGCTTCAAATTCATGCGAAACACATGATTTAGCTTGAAATCAATGCGATGTAGAAGGTGTACCTTCAAATCCAAGCGAAACAAATGATTTAGCTTCAAACACTTGGGATATAAGTGATGTAGCTTCAAATGGAGACGAATCAAACGAGTTAGCTTCAAAATCCATGCTATACATATCATTTAGCTTCAAATCGATACGCAGTAGAAGGATTAGCTTCAAATCCATGCGAATCAAATGGTTTAGCTTCAAATACTTATGATATACATGATTTAGCTTCATCTGCATGTGAAACAAACGTGTTAGCTTCAAATCCATGCGAAACAAATTATTTAGCTTCAGATAGTTGCGATATAAGTGATATAGCAACAAATGCAGGCGAAACGAACGATTTAGCTTCAAATCCATGCGAAAGACATGATTTAGCTTCAAATCAATGCGATGTAGAAGGTTTAGATTCAAATCCAAGCGAAACACATGATTTAGCTTCAAATCATTGCGATGTAGAAGGTTTAGCTTCAAATCCAAGCGAAACAAATGATTTAGCTTCAAACACTTGGGATATAAGTGATGTAGCTTCAAATGCAGGCGAAACGATCGAGTTAGCTTCAAATCCATGCGAAACACATGATTTAGCTTCAAATCAATTGCGATGTATAATATTTAGCTTCAAATCCATGCGAAACAAATGATTTAGCTTCAAACACTTGAGATATAAGTGATATAGCTTCAAATGCAGAAGAAACAAACGAGTTAGCTTCATATCCAAGTGAAACACATGATCTAGCTTCAAACAATGCGAAGTAGAAGGCTTAGCTTCAAACCTATGCGAAACAAATGATTTAGATTCAAATCCATGCGAAACAAATGATTTAGGTTCAGATACTTGCGATATAAGTAATATAGCTTAAAATGCAGGCGAAACCAACGAGTTAGTTTCAAATCCATGCGAAACAAATGATTTAACTTCAAATCAATGCGAAGTACAAGGCTTAGCTTCAAATCCATACGGAACAAAATAATTTAGCTTCAAATCAATGCGATTTAGAAGGCTTAGCTTCAAATCCATGCGAAAGAAATCATTTAGGTTCATATACTTGCGATATGAGTGATATTGCATCAAATGCAGACGAAACAAACGAGTTAGCTTCAAATCCATGCGAAATAAAAGATTGAGCTTCAAACACTTGGGATATAGGTGATATAGCTTCAGCTGCATGCGAAACAGACGAGTTAGCTTCAAATCCAAGCGGAACACATGATTTAGCTTCAAATCAATTCGAAGTAGAAGGCTTTGCTTCAAATCCATGCAAAACAAATGATTCAGCATCAAACACTTGGGACATAAGTGATATAGCTTCAAATGCAGACAAATCAAACGAGTTAGCTTGAAAATTCATGCGATACACATGATTTAGCTTTAAATCACTTCGAAGTAGAATGCTTAGCTTCAAATCCATGCGAAACAAACGATTTAGCTTCAATCAATTGGGATATAAGTGATATAGCTTCATATGCAGACGAATCAATCGAGTTGACTTCAAAATCCATGCGATACATATCATTTAACATCAAATCTATACGAAGTAGAAGGCTTAGCTCCAAATTCATGCGAAACAAATGATTTAGATTCAGATACTTGCGATATAAGTGATATAGCTTCAAATGCAGGGGAAACAGTCGAGTTAGATTCAAATCCATGCGAAACATATTATTTAGCTTCAAATCAATGTGATGCAGAAGGTTTAGCTTCAAATCCAAGCGAAACACATGATTTAGTTAAAATTAATGCGCTGTAGAAGGTTTAGCTTCAAATCCATACGAAACAAATGATTTAGCATCAAACACTTGGGATATAAGTGATATAGCTTCAAATGCAGGGGCAACAAACGAGTTAGCTACAAATCCATACAAAACACATGATTAAGCTTTAAATCAATGCGATGTAGAAGGTTTAGCTTCAAATCCATGCGACACAAATGAATTAGCTTCAAACACTTGGGCTATGAGTGATATAGCTTCAAACGCAGAGGAAACAAACGAATTAGCTTCAAATTCATGCGAAACACATGATTTAGCTTGAAATCAATGCGATGTAGAAGGCTTAGCTACAAATCCATGCGAAACAAATGATTTAGCTTCAAACAATTGGGATATAAGTGATATAGCTTCAAATGCTGACGAATCAAACGAGTTAGCTTCAAAATCCATGCGATACATATCATTTAACTTCAAATCGATATGAAGTAGAAGGCTTAGCTTCAAATCCATGCGAAAACAAATAATTTAGAATCAGATACTTGCGATAAACGTGATATAGCTTCAAATGCATTCGAAACTAACGAGTTAGCTTCAAATCCATGCGAAGCACGTGATTTAACTGCAAATCCATGCGATGTGGAAGATTTATCTTCAAATCCATGCAAAACAAATGATTTAGCATCAGATACTTGCGATATAACTGATATAGCTTCAAATGCAGTGGAAGCAAACGAGTTAGCATCAAATCCATGCAAAACACATGATTTTGCTTCAAGTCAATGCGATGCAGAGGGTTTAGCTTCAAATCCATGCGAAACACATGATTTAGCTGCAAATCCATGGTTTTGTAGAAGATTTATCTTCAAATCCATGCAAAACAAATGATTTAGCTTCAGATACTTGCGATATAACTGATATAGCTTCAAATGCAGGGGAAGCAAACGAGTTAGCATCAAATCCATGCAAAACACATGAGTTTGCTTCAAATCAGTACGATGGAGAAGGTTTAGCTTCAAATATATGCGAAACAAATGATTGAGCTCCACACACTTCGGATATAGGAGTTATAGCTTCAAATACAGACGAAAAAAACGAGTTAGCTTCATATCCAAGCGAAACTCTTGATTCAACTTCAAATCAATGCGATGTAAAAGGTTTATCTACAAATCCATGCGAGCACATGATTTAGCTTCAAATCAATGCGAAGTAGAAGGCTGATTTTCGAATCCATGCGAAACAAATGGTTTAGCTTCAACTCAATACGAAGTAGAAGGATTAGCATCAAATTCATTCGAAACACATGATTTATCTTCAAATCAATGCGAAGTAGAAGGCTAAGTTTCAAATCCATACGAAACGTATAGTTTGGAATTAAATATTTGTTTTATACATGATTTAGCTTCAAATCAAGGTGAAGTAGAAGGATTATCTTCGAATCCATGCGAAACAAATGGTTTAGCTTCAAATACTTGTGATATGCATGATTTAGCTTCAAATGCAGACGAATCAAACGAGTTAGCTTCAAAATCCATGCAAAACACATGATTTAGCTTCAAATCAATGCGATGTAGAAGGTTTAGCTTCAAATCCGAGCGAAACAAATGATTTAGCTGCAAATCAATGCGATGTAGAAGGTTTAGCTTCAAATCCAAGTGAAACACATGATTTAGCTGCAAATCAATGCGATGTAGAAGGTTTAGCTTCAAATCCATGCGATGTAGAAGGTTTAGCTTCAAATCCATGCAAAACACATGATTTAGCTTCAAATCAATGCGATGCAGAAGGTTTAGCTTCAAATCCAAGCGAAACACATGATTTAGCTTCAAATCAATGCGATGTAAAAGGTTTAGCTTCAACTCCATGCGAAACAAATGATTTAGCTTCAAACACTTGAGATATAAGTGATATAGCTTCAAATGCAGCCCAAACAAACGAGTTAGCTTCAAATACAAGCGTATCACATGATTCAGCTTCAAATCAATTCGTTGTAGAAGGTTTAGCTTCAAATGCATGCGAAACAAATGATTTAGCTTGAGATACTAGCGATATAATTGAAATAGCTTCAAATGCAGACGAAACAAGCGAGATAGCTTCAAATCCATGCGAAACACATAATTTAGAAGCAAATCAATGCGCGAAGAAGGATTAGCTTCAAATCCATGCGAAACAAATTATTTGCCTTCAGATACTAGCGATATAAGTGATATAGCTTCAAATTCAGGAGAAACAAACGAGTTAGCTTGAAATCCATGCGAAACACATGATTTAGCTTCAAATCAATGCGAAGAATAAGACATAGCTTCAAATCGATGCGAAGCCAATGATTTAGCTTCAGATTCTTGCGAATATATGTGATATAGATTCAAATGCACGAAAAACAAACGAGTTAGCTTCAAATCGATGCAAAATACATGATTAAGCTTCAAATCAATGCTATGTAGAAGATATAGCTTCAAATCCATGCGAAACAAATGACTTAGATTCAGATATTAGCGCTATAAGTGATATAGCTTCAAATGCACGAAAAACAAACGAGTTAGCTTCAAAATCCATGCGATAGATATCATTTAACTTCAAATCGATACGAAGTAGAAGGCTTAACTTCAAATCCATGCGATACAAATGATTTAGATTCAGATACTTGCGATATAAGTGATATAGCTTCAAATGCAGCCGAAGCAAACGAGTTGGCTTCAAATCCAAGCGAATCACATGATTTAGCTTCAAACCAATGCGATGTAGAAGGTTTAGCTTGAAATCAATGCGATGTAGAAGGATTAGCTTCAAGTCCATGCGAAATAAATGATTTAGCTTCAAACACTTGGGATGTAAGTGATATAGCTTTAAATGCAGACGAATCAAACGAGTTAGCTTCAAATCCATGCGATACATTTCATTTAGCTTTAAATCGATACGAAGTAGAAGGCTTAGCTTCAAATCCATGCGAAACCAATGATTTAGCTTCAGATACTTGCGATATAAGTGATATAGCTTCAAATGCAGACGAAACAAACGAGTTAGCTTCATATCCAAGAGAATGACACGATTTGGCTCCAAATAAATGCGATTTAGAAGTTTCAGCTTCAAATACATGCGTAACTAATGAGTTAGCTTCAGATACTTGCGATATAAGTGATATAGCATCAAATGCGGGCGAAACGAACGAGTTAGCTTCAAATCCATGCTAAAGAAATGATTTAGCTGCAAATCAATTGAGATATAAGTGATATAGCTTCAAATGCAGCCGAAACAAACGAGTTAGCATCAAAATCCATGCGATACATATCATTTAACTTCAAATCTATACGAAGTAGAAGGCTTAGCTTCAAATTCATGCGAAACAAATGATTTAGATTCAGATACTTGCGATATAAGTGATATAGCTTCAAATGCAGGGGAAACAAACGAGTTAGCATAAAATCCATGCAAAACACATGATTTAGCTTCAAATGAATGCGATGCAGAAGGTTTAGCTTCAAATCCATGCGAAACAAATGATTTAGCTTCAAACGCTTGAGATATAAGTGATATAGCTTCAAATGCAGCCGAAGCAAACGAGTTAGCTTCAAATCCAAGCGAATCACATGATTTAGCTTCAAATCAATGCGATGTAGAAGGTTTAGATTCAAATCCATGCGAAACAAATGATTTAGCTTCAAACAATTGGGATATAAGTGATATAGCTTCAAATGCTGACGAATCAAACGAGTTAGCTTCAAAATCCATGCGATACATATCATTTAACTTCAAATCGACACGAAGTAGAAGGCTTAGCTTCAAATCCATGCGAAACAAATGATTTAGATTCAGATACTTGCGATATAAGTGATATAGCATCAAATGCTGGCGAAACGAACGAGTTAGCTTCAAATCCATGCGATACATGTCATTTAACTTCAAATCTATACGAAGTAGAAGGCTTAGCTTCAAATTCATGCGAAACAAATGATTTAGATTCATATACTTGCGATATAAGTGATATAGCTTCAAATGCAGGGGAAAACAAACGAGTTAGCATCAAATCCATGCAAAACACATGATTAAGCTTCAAATCAATGCGATGCAGGAGGTTTAGTTTCAAATCCAAGCGAAACACATGATTTAGCTTGAAATCAATGCGATGTAGAAGGTTTAGCTACAAATCCATGCGAAACAAACGATTTAGCTTCAAACACTTGAGATATAAGTGATATGGCTTCAAATGCAGCCGAAACAAACGAGTTAGCTTCAAATCCATGCGAAACACATGATTAGCTGCAAATCCATGCGATGTATAATATTTAGCTTCAAATCCATGCGAAACGAATGATTTAGCATCAAACACTTGGGATATAAGTGATATAGCTTCAAATGCAGGGGCAACAAACGAGTTAGCTACAAATCCATACAAAACACATGATTAAGCTTTAAATCAATGCGATGTAGAAGGTTTAGCTTCAAATCCATGCGAAACAAATGATTTAGCTTCAAACACTTGGGATATAAGTGAGATAGCTTTAAATGCAGACGAATCAAAGGAGTTAGCTTCAAAATCCATGCGATACATTTCATTTAGCTTCAAATCGATACGAAGTAGAAGGCTTAGCTACAAATCCATGCGAAACAAATGATTTAGCTTCAAACAATTGGGATATAAGTGATATAGCTTTAAATGCAGAGGAATCAAACGAGTCAGCTTCAAATCCATGCGAGACACATGATTTAGCTGCAAATCAATGCGCTGTAGATGGTTTAGCTTCAAATCCATGCGAAACAAATGATTTAGCTTGAATCACTTGGGATATAAGTGATATAGCTTCAAATGCAGACGTATCAAACGAGTTAGCTTCAAATCCATGCGATACATTTCATTTAGCTTCAAATCCATGCGAAAGACATGATTTAGCTTCAAATCAATGCGATGTAGAAGGTTTAGATTCAAATCCAAGCGAAACACATGATTTAGCTTCAAATCATTGCGATGTAGAAGGTTTAGCTTCAAATCCAAGCGAAACAAATGATTTAGCTTCAAACACTTGGGATATAAGTGATGTAGCTTCAAATGCAGACGAATCAAACGAGTTAGCTTCAAAATCCATGCTATACATATCATTTAGCTTCAAATCGATACGCAGTAGAAGGATTAGCTTCAAATCCATGCGAAACAAATGATTTAGTTTCAAACACTTGGGATATAAGAGATATAACTTCAATTGCAGACGAATCAAACGAGTAAGCTTCAAATCCATGCAACACAAATGATTTAGCTTCAAATCGATACGAAGTAGAAGGCTTAGCTTCAAATCCATGCGAAACAAATGATTTAGGTTCAGATATTTGCGATATTAGTGATATAGCTTCAAATGCAGGCGAAACGATCGAGTTAGCTTCAAATCCATGCGAAACACATGATTTAGCTTCAAATCAATTGCGATGTATAATATTTAGCTTCAAATCCATGCGAAACAAATGATTTAGCTTCAAACACTTGAGATATAAGTGATATAGCTTCAAATGCAGAAGAAACAAACGAGTTAGCTTCATATCCAAGTGAAACACATGATCTAGCTTCAAACAATGCGAAGTAGAAGGCTTAGCTTCAAACCTATGCGAAACAAGTGATTTAGATTCAAATCCATGCGAAACAAATGATTTAGGTTCAGATACTTGCGATATAAGTAATATAGCTTAAAATGCAGGCGAAACTAACGAGTTAGTTTCAAATCCATGCGAAACAAATGATTTAACTTCAAATCAATGCGAAGTACAAGGCTTAGCTTCAAATCCATACGGAACAAAATAATTTAGCTTCAAATCAATGCGATTTAGAAGGCTTAGCTTCAAATCCATGCGAAAGAAATCATTTAGGTTCATATACTTGCGATATGAGTGATATTGCATCAAATGCAGACGAAACAAACGAGTTAGCTTCAAATCCATGCGAAATAAAAGATTGAGCTTCAAACACTTGGGATATAGGTGATATAGCTTCAGCTGCATGCGAAACAGACGAGTTAGCTTCAAATCCAAGCGGAACACATGATTTAGCTTCAAATCAATTCGAAGTAGAATGCTTTGCTTCAAATCCATGCAAAACAAATGATTCAGCTTCAAACACTTGGGACATAAGTGATATAGCTTCAAATGCAGACAAATCAAACGAGTTAGCTTGAAAATTCATGCGATACACATGATTTAGCTTTAAATCACTTCGAAGTAGAATGCTTAGCTTCAAATCCATGCGAAACAAATGATTTAGGTTCAGATACTTGGGATATAAGTGATATAGCTTCAAGTGCAGGGGAAACAAACGAGTTAGCTTCAAATCCATGCAAAACACATGATTAAGCTTCAACTCAATGCTATTGTGGCGGCGACAAGCCGGCGCCACGTCTCCACCATGTGTTTAGTTTTAAGGCGTAAGAATGTTTGGACGAATGGGCCGGGCTGCATGCTGTGCGTTAGCGTCGAGCGAATGTCTAGACGATTGGTTTGAGTGTCGCGTAGAATGAATGCGTCTAGCCAGGACAGAGTGAAAGCGAACCGTGAGAATGAGAAAGAATGATCTGGATGGGATGCATCGGTGAGCGAATGGTTAGTGCAGTAAGAACCCTCATCGGGAACGGTACGCGAGCGTCGCGGGTTTAGTCCCGATTGTAAATAAAGATAGTCTAATTGTAACCGGGTTCAATTCTCTCTTCCCGTCGCCGATCCCACCTCCTCATTGGTGACACCGACGTGATCTAAAGGAAGCGAACGACACGAATTTTGCAGTCGCATTTCGTTCGTGGTTTCGTGGCAGTGGATCGGGAGTTTTCGGAAGAGAACACGGACATTCGCACGTTTATTCGGTACGATGGCATCCCCGCCCGCATCGACAGTCAGCCGCGTCGCGGTGAAAATACCGGAATTTTCGCCGACCGACCCCGAGCTGTGGTTCGCGATGGTCGAGGCGAGTTTCGAGACGAGCGGCGTTACGACCGAAAAGACGAAGTTCGGGTACGTCCTGGGCGCGCTCAAACCACAATACGCGGCCGAGGTCCGCGAAATCATCTTGAATCCCCCGGCTGAGCCGTTCACTAGGCTCAAGACAGAGCTGATAAGGCGGATCGGGGCGTCGCAGGAGCAGAAGACTCGGCGTCTCCTCGAGCACGAGGAGATGGGCGACCGCAAACCGTCGCAGTTCTTACGCCACCTGCGGACCTTGGGAGGAACAGCCGTGTCGAAGGAGATACTGCGTACCTTGTGGTTGGGCCGGCTCCCCGCGAGCATGCAGGTCATCCTGGCGACGCAGCGAGACGTCGAGCTCGACCGAGTGGCCGACTTGGCCGACACCATCGCTGACACGATGGGCCCACGCACGCGGGTAGCCGAGGCCTCTGCGGGTGCCGTCGCACGGCCGTCGAGGGATATGTGCGAAGTCGAGGAACAACTGTGCTCGAAGATGGCACAGCTCACGGCGACGTTTCGGCAGGAGCTCGCAGCAATTCGTCGCGAGATAAACCCCGGTCCGCGTTTTTCCAACGGCGACCATCCACCCCGGGCCGAGCGCGATCGCTATCCCGAGAACGACGAACCGCGCTACGAGGCGGGAAGTGTTTTTACCACTACAAGTTCGGCGCGAACGCGTTCCGTTGCGAACACCCATGCAATTGGTCCGCGTCGGGAAACGAGATGGGCAGTCGTTAATGACGGCCAGCGACCACTGCCCACCATCGCGCCGTTTGTTCGTCACCGATCGAGTAACGAGAACGCAGTTTTTAATCGACACCGGTGCCGATCTCTGCGTTTTTCCTCGATCGAAAACTCGCGGGTTCCGCGAACGCGCATCTTACGCTTTATATGCGGCGAACGGGTCGGAAATTGCCACGTACGGGACGGTTACGCTGAGCCTCGACTTCGGGCTCCGTCGCGCTTTCGTATGGCGTTTCGTGGTGGCCGACGTGTCAAAGCCGATTATAGGCGTAGATTTCCTCGCGCATTACGAAACTATTGGTGGACGTCGGAAAGTGCAAACTTTTAGACCAGGTGACGTCGATGACGGTGCCGGGACGCTCAGTGCGCGAGTGCGGGCCATCGGCGCCCTCGGTGAAGACAATTTTCGGTGATTCGAAATTCCACGAATTGCTGCAACGTTTCCCGAACATTACGCGACCAGTGGGGACACCCGTGCAAGTGCAACATGAAACGGTGCACTACATCCGCACAACGCCGGGTCCGCCTGTGGCTTGTAGGCCCCGGCGTCTCGCGCCGGATCGTTTGAGGCACGCGCGACAAGAATTCGAGACGATGATGCGTCTCGGCATCGCGCGACCGTCGGAAAGTGCGTGGTCATCGCCTCTCCATATGGTGCCCAAAAAAGAACAGGACGCTTGGCGACCGTGCGGGGATTACCGAGCTTTAAATGCGCGCACGGTGCCGGATAGGTACCCCGTGAAGCACATCGAGGACTTTTCTCACGCGCTTCACGGGAAGACGGTGTTCTCCACAATAGATCTGGCGCGCGCGTATAACCAGATTCCAGTGGCCACAGAGGACATCGCCAAAACCGCGATAACCACCCCTTTCGGACTATTCGAGTTCCCCTGTATGTCGTTCGGATTGCGAAACGCGGCACAAACGTTTCAACGTTTCATCGACGAGGTGCTGCGCGGCTTGGATTTTGTGTACGCGTACATCGACGACATACTGGTGGCATCGGTCGACAGAAGAGGAGCACTTGCGCCACTTGGAGGAAGTTTTTTCACGCCTCGACAAGTACGGCGTGACCGTCAACGGGGCGAAATGCATTTTCGGCCAGGCGCAGGTTAAATTCCTGGGGTTCACCGTATCGTCCAAAGGCACCAGCCCGTTGGAATCAAAGGTGGAGGCGATCACCAACTACCCCCAACCGACCACCGCAAAACGGCTGAGGCAGTTCCTGGGTATGCTAAATTTCTATAGGCGTTTCATGCCCAGGGCTGCGCAGGTACAAGCGCCCCTCAATAACCTACTGCACGACGGCATCAAGGGCAACGCCAAGTTGGCGTGGACCGAGGAAGCTACCGCGGCTTTCGCCGAGGCGAAGGACAGTTTGAGGCAGGCGGCGTTATTGTCGCATCCGAGGGACGACGCGCCACTCGCCTTGTTCTGCGACGCGTCCGATTTTGCTGCAGGTGCGGCACTGCAGCAGCGGGTCGGAAAGGATTGGCAGCCGGTGGCTTTCTTCTCCAGGAAGCTCAGCGCCGCCGAGCGGAATTACGGCGCGTACGACCGGGAAATGTTGGCCATTTACTCGGCAATCAAGCATTTCCGACACATGGTGGAGGGGCGAACATTCACCATCTACACGGACCACAAACCGTTGACATTCGCCTTCCAACAAAAGCCCGAGAAATGTTCTCCCAGGCAATTTAGATACCTGGATTTCATCGGGCAGTTCACCACCGACATCCGCCACATCGCCGGGAAGGACAACGTCGTCGCCGACGCGCTATCCAGGTTGGAAGAAGTGGTAGAGTCTTTCAGCTACACCGATTTGGCGGAGTCTCAGCAGCGCGACGCGGAACTTCAGGCGTACATGAGCGGGAGAATAAAAAACAATTTACGTCTAAAACGGATACGCCCGCCCGATTCGAACACTGAAGTGATCTGTGACGTGTCTACCGGGATTGCGCGACCTTTCGTCACGGGACAATTCAGGCGAGCCGCATTCGACTCGATGCACCGCTTGGCGCATCCAGGCGTTAAAGCAACGGTGAGACTCGTGACGGAACGATATGTGTGGCCGTCCGTCAAAGCCGATTGCCGGAGTTGGGCTCGCGGTTGCGTTCCGTGCCAGCGCGCCAAAATAAACAAGCACGTTTTCGCGCCGCCGGGAAGTTTCGACGCGCCGACCGGAAGATTCGAGCACGTGCACATAGACATTGTAGTTCTTCCGGTCTCAGAGGGGTTCAGGTACTGTTTAACCTGCGTCGACCGTTTTACGCGCTGGCCCGAGGCTTTCCCAATTCGGGATCAAGAAGCTTCGACCGTGGCACGCGCCTTTTACGAGGGTTGGATTTCACGGTTCGGAACCCCGTTGCGCGTGACGACCGACCAGGGTCGACAATTCGAGTCGCGCTTGTTTCAGGCATTGTCACAGTTAACAGGTGCAGCCCACTGGCGGACAACGGCCTATCACCCGGCGGCAAACGGAATGGTGGAGAGATTCCACCGCCAATTTAAGGCAGCAATCCGTTGCCAGCAAAACGTCAGCTGGACAAAGGTTCTTCCCACCATCTTGCTGGGCATCCGCGCAGCCTGGAGGGAGGACTTACAATCCACCGCAGCTGAGCTGGTCTACGGCGAGACACTGCGCCTACCAGGGGAATTCCTGGTCCCACAGAGAGCGGAGTCGCTGCCGCTGCCAGGGGATTTTGTCGCGGGATTACGAAAGCATTTCGCGACCCTCGCCCCAACGCCTGGCAGCAATCACTCGACGAAACGAGTTTTCGTTTTCAAGGACCTCGCCACGGCAGAGCATGTGTTCGTGCGGAACGACGCCGTGCGAGGAATCCTCCAGCCGCCATACGACGGCCCATACAGGGTCCTCGAGCGAGGGGACCGGACTTACTCCCTCAGTATCCGGGACAAGGCGGTCACAGTGACCATAGATCGCCTAAAGCCGGCGTACTTGCTGGCTACAGATCCAGCACCGCCGACGATACCAGGGGCAACACAGCCAGCGTTACCTGGAGAGTCCGAGGGGCCACCAACACCATCATCACCACCCACTCCGAGCGAGTTTACGGGGCAGCCGCCCCAACCATCGCCACCATCTCGGGGTCCGGCGGTGCCGCCCCCCATAGTAGTACCACCAGGTGCGGGTTTACGCACCACACGGTCCGGAAGAAGAGTGCGTTTCCCGGACCGATTGCAAGTTTCGTGATCGAGTCAATCACTGGCGGGGGGGTGATGTGGCGGCGACAAGCCGGCGCCACGTCTCCGCCATGTGTTTAGTTTTAAGGCGTAAGAATGTTTGGACGAATGGGCCGGGCTGCATGCTGTGCGTTAGCGTCGAGCGAATGTCTAGACGATTGGTTTGAGTGTCGCGTAGAATGAATGCGTCTAGCCAGGACAGAGTGAAAGCGAACCGTGAGAATGAGAAAGAATGATCTGGATGGGATGCATCGGTGAGCGAATGGTTAGTTCAGTAAGAACCCTCATCGGGAACGGTACGCGAGCGTCGCGGGTTTAGTCCCGATTGTAAATAAAGATAGTCTAATTGTAACCGGGTTCAATTCTCTCTTCCCGTCGCCGATCCCACCTCCTCACTATGTAGAAGGTTTAGCTCCAAATCCATGCGACACTAATGATTTAGCTTCAAACACTTGGGATATGAGTGTTATAGCATCAAATGCGGGCGAAACGAACGAGTTAGCTTCAAATCCAAGCAAATCACATGATTTAGTTTCAAATCAATGCGTTGTAGGAGGTTTAGCTTCAAATCCAAGCGAAACAAACGATTTAGCTTCAATCAATTGGGATATAAGTGATATAGCTTCAAATGCAGACGAATCAATCGAGTTGACTTCAAAATCCATGCGATACATATCATTTAACTTCAAATCTATACGAAGTAGAAGGCTTAGCTCCAAATTCATGCGAAACGAATGATTTAGATTCAGATACTTGCGATATAAGTGATATAGCTTCAAATGCAGGGGAAACAGTCGAGTTAGCTTCAAATCCATGCGAAACATATTATTTAGCTTCAAATCAATGTGATGCAGAAGGTTTAGCTTCAAATCCAAGCGAAACACATGATTTAGTTAAAATTAATGCGCTGTAGAAGGTTTAGCTTCAAATCCATACGAAACAAATGATTTAGCATCAAACACTTGGGATATAAGTGATATAGCTTCAAATGCAGGGGCAACAAACGAGTTAGCTACAAATCCATACAAAACACATGATTAAGCTTTAAATCAATGCGATGTAGAAGGTTTAGCTTCAAATCCATGCGACACAAATGAATTAGCTTCAAACACTTGGGCTATGAGTGATATAGCTTCAAACGCAGAGGAAACAAACGAATTAGCTTCAAATTCATGCAAAACACATGATTTAGCTTGAAATCAATGCGATGTAGAAGGCTTAGCTACAAATCCAGGCGAAACAAATGATTTAGCTTCAAACAATTGGGGTATAAGTGATATAGCTTTAAATGCAGAGGAATCAAACGAGTTAGCTTCAAATCCATGCGAGACACATGATTTAGCTGCAAATCAATGCGCTGTAGATGGTTTAGCTTCAAATCCATGCGAAACAAATGATTTAGCTTGAATCACTTGGGATATAAGTGATATAGCTTCAAATGCAGACGTATCAAACGAGTTAGCTTCAAATCCATGCGATACATTTCATTTAGCTTCAAATCGATACGAAGTATAAGGCTTAGCTTCAAATCCATGCGAAACACATGATTTAGCTGCAAATCGATGCGACGTAGAAGATTTATTTTCAAATCCATGCAAAACAAATGATTTAGCATCAGATACTTGCGATATAACTGATATAGCTTCAAATGCAGGGGAAGCAAACGAGTTAGCATCAAATCCTTGCAAAACACACGATTTTGCTTCAAAGCAATGCGATGCAGAAGGTTTAGCTTCAAATCCATGCGAAAGAAATGATTTAGCTTCAAACACTTGGGATATAAGTGATATAGCTTCAAATGCAATCGAATCAAACGAGTTATCTTCAAATCCATGCGATACATTTCATTTAGCTTCAAATCGATACGAAGTAGAAGGATTAGCTTCAAATCCATGCGAAACAAATGATTTAGGTTCAGATACTTGCGATATAAGTGATATAGCTTCAAATGCATCCGTAGCAAACGTGTTAGCTTCAAATCCAAGCGATTCACATGATTTAGCTTCAAATCAATGCGATGTAGAAGATTTATCTTCAAATCCATGCAAAACAAATGATTTAGCATCAGATACTTGCGATATAACTGATATAGCTTCAAATGCAGGGGAAGCAAACGAGTTAGCATCAAATCCATGCAAAACACATGATTTAGCTTCAAATCATTGCGATGCAGAAGGTTTAGCTTCAAATCCAAGCGAAACAAATGATTTAGCTTCAAAGAATTGAGATATAAGCGATATAGCTTCAAACGCAGCCGAAGCAAACGAGTTAGCTTCAAATCCAAGCGAATCACATGACTTAGCTTCAAATCAATGCGATGTGGAAGGTTTAGCTTCAAATCCATGCGAAACAAATGATTTAGTTTCGAACAATTGGGATATAAGTGATATAGCTTCAAATGCTGACGAATCAAACGAGTTAGCTTCAAAACCATGCGATACATATCATTTAACATCAAATCGATATGAAGTAGAAGGCTTAGCTTCAAATCCATGCGTAAACAAATGATTTAGATTCAGATACTTGCGATATAAGTGATATAGATTCAAATGCAGGGGAAACAAACGAGTTAGCATAAAATCCATGCAAAACACATGATTTAGCTTCAAATCAATGCGATGCAGAAGTTTTAGTTTCAAATCCATGCGAAACAAATGATATAGCTTCAAACACTTGAGATATAAGTGATATAGCTTCAAATGCAGCCAAAACAAACGAGTTAGTTTCAAATACAAGCGAATCACATGATTTAGCTTCAAATCAATGCGATGTAGAACGTTTAGATTCAAGTCCATGCGAAACAAATGATTTAGCTTCAAACAATTGGGATATAAGTGATATAGCTTCAAATGCTGACGAATCAAACGAGTTAGCTTCAAAATCCATGCGATACATATCATTTAACTTCAAATCGATATGAAGTAGAAGGCTTAGCTTCAAATCCATGCGAAAACAAATAATTTAGATTCAGATACTTGCGATAAACGTGATATAGCTTCAAATGCATTCGAAACTAACGAGTTAGCTTCAAATCCATGCGAAACACGTGACTTAACTGCAAATCCATGCGATGTGGAAGATTTATCTTCAAATCCATGCAAAACAAATGATTTAGCATCAGATACTTGCGATATAACTGATATAGCTTCAAATGCAGGGGAAGCAAACGAGTTAGCACCAAATCCTTGCAGAACACATGATTTTGCTTCAAATCAATGCGATGCAGAAGGTTTAGCTTCAAATCCATGCAAAACAAATGATTTAGCATCAGATACTTGCGATATAACTGATATTGCTTCAAATGCAGGGGAACCAAACGAGTTAGCATCAAATCCATGCAAAACACATGATCTAGCTTCAAATCAATGCGATGCAGAAGGTTTAGATTCAAATCCATGAGAAACAAATGATTTAGCTTCAAACAATTGAGATATAAGTGATATAGCTTCAAACGCAGCCGAAGCAAACGAGTTAGCTTCAAATCCAAGCGAATCACATGACTTAGCTTCAAATCAATGCGATGTAGAACGTTTAGATTCAGGTCCATGCGAAACAAATGATTTAGCTTCAAACAATTGGGATATAAGTGATATAGCTTTAAATGCAGACGAATCAAACGAGTTAGCATCAAAATCCATGCGATACATATCATTTAACTTCAAATCTATACGAAGTAGAAGGCTTAGCTTCAAATTCATGCGAAACGAATGATTTAGATTCAGATACTTGCGATATAAGTGATATAGCTTCAAATGCAGGGGAAACAAACGAGTTAGCATAACATGCATGCAAAACACACGATTTAGCTACAAATCAATGCGATGCAGAAGGTTTAGCTTCAAATCCAAGCGAAACAAATGATTTAGCTGCAAATCCATGCGATGTAGAAGATTTATCTACAAATCGATGCAAAACAAATGATTTAGCATCAGATACTTGCGATATAACTGATATAGCTTCAAATGCAGGGGAAGCAAACGAGTTAGCATCAAATCCATGCAAAACACATGATTTAGCTTCAAATCAATGCGATGCAGAAGGTTTAGCTTCAAATCCAAGCGAAACACATGATTTAGCTTCAAATCAATGCGATGTAAAAGGTTTAGCTTCAACTCCATGCGAAACAAATGATTTAGCTTCAAACACTTGAGATATAAGTGATATAGCTTCAAATGCAGCCCAAACAAACGAGTTAGCTTCAAATACAAGCGTATCACATGATTCAGCTTCAAATCAATTCGTTGTAGAAGGTTTAGCTTCAAATGCATGCGAAACAAATGATTTAGCTTGAGATACTAGCGATATAATTGAAATAGCTTCAAATGCAGACGAAACAAGCGAGATAGCTTCAAATCCATGCGAAACACATAATTTAGAAGCAAATCAATGCGACGAAGAAGGATTAGCTTCAAATCCATGCGAAACAAATTATTTGCCTTCAGATACTAGCGATATAAGTGATATAGCTTCAAATTCAGGAGAAACAAACGAGTTAGCTTGAAATCCATGCGAAACACATGATTTAGCTTCAAATCAATGCGAAGAATAAGACTTAGCTTCAAATCGATGCGAAGCCAATGATTTAGCTTCAGATTCTTGCGAATATATGTGATATAGATTCAAATGCACGAAAAACAAACGAGTTAGCTTCAAATCGATGCAAAATACATGATTAAGCTTCAAATCAATGCTATGTAGAAGGTATAGCTTCAAATCCATGCGAAACAAATGACTTAGATTCAGATATTAGCGCTATAAGTGATATAGCTTCAAATGCACGAAAAACAAACGAGTTAGCTTCAAAATCCATGCGATAGATATCATTTAACTTCAAATCGATACGAAGTAGAAGGCTTAACTTCAAATCCATGCGATACAAATGATTTAGATTCAGATACTTGCGATATAAGTGATATAGCTTCAAATGCAGCCGAAGCAAACGAGTTGGCTTCAAATCCAAGCGAATCACATGATTTAGCTTCAAACCAATGCGATGTAGAAGGTTTAGCTTGAAATCAATGCGATGTAGAAGGATTAGCTTCAAGTCCATGCGAAATAAATGATTTAGCTTCAAACACTTGGGATGTAAGTGATATAGCTTTAAATGCAGACGAATCAAACGAGTTAGCTTCAAATCCATGCGATACATTTCATTTAGCTTTAAATCGATACGAAGTAGAAGGCTTAGCTTCAAATCCATGCGAAACCAATGATTTAGCTTCAGATACTTGCGATATAAGTGATATAGCTTCAAATGCAGACGAAACAAACGAGTTAGCTTCATATCCAAGAGAATCACACGATTTAGCTCCAAATAAATGCGATTTAGAAGTTCAGCTTCAAATACATGCGTAACTAATGATTTAGCTTCAGATACTTGCGATATAAGTGATATAGCATCAAATGGCGGGCGAAACGAACGAGTTAGCTTCAAATCCATGCTAAAGAAATGATTTAGCTGCAAATCAATTGAGATATAAGTGATATAGCTTCAAATGCAGCCGAAACAAACGAGTTAGCATCAAAATCCATGCGATACATATCATTTAACTTCAAATCTATACGAAGTAGAAGGCTTAGCTTCAAATTCATGCGAAACAAATGATTTAGTTTCGAACAATTGGGATATAAGTGATATAGCTTCAAATGCTGACGAATCAAAACGAGTTAGCTTCAAAACCATGCGATACATATCATTTAACATCAAATCGATATGAAGTAGAAGGCTTAGCTTCAAATCCATGCGTAAACAAATGATTTAGATTCAGATACTTGCGATATAAGTGATATAGATTCAAATGCAGGGGAAACAAACGAGTTAGCATAAAATCCATGCAAAACACATGATTTAGCTTCAAATCAATGCGATGCAGAAGTTTTAGTTTCAAATCCATGCGAAACAAATGATATAGCTTCAAACACTTGAGATATAAGTGATATAGCTTCAAATGCAGCCAAAACAAACGAGTTAGTTTCAAATACAAGCGAATCACATGATTTAGCTTCAAATCAATGCGATGTAGAACGTTTAGATTCAAGTCCATGCGAAACAAATGATTTAGCTTCAACAATTGGGATATAAGTGATATAGCTTCAAATGCTGACGAATCAAACGAGTTAGCTTCAAAATCCATGCGATACATATCATTTAACTTCAAATCGATATGAAGTAGAAGGCTTAGCTTCAAATCCATGCGAAAACAAATAATTTAGATTCAGATACTTGCGATAAACGTGATATAGCTTCAAATGCATTCGAAACTACGAGTTAGCTTCAAATCCATGCGAAACACGTGACTTAACTGCAAATCCATGCGATGTGGAAGATTTATCTTCAAATCCATGCAAAACAAATGATTTAGCATCAGATACTTGCGATATAACTGATATAGCTTCAATGCAGGGGAAGCAAACGAGTTAGCACCAAATCCTTGCAAAACACATGATTTTGCTTCAAATCAATGCGATGCAGAAGGTTTAGCTTCAAATCCATGCAAAACAAATGATTTAGCATCAGATACTTGCGATATAACTGATATAGCTTCAAATGCAGGGGAAGCAAACGAGTTAGAATCAAATCCATGCGAGACACATGATTTAGCTGCAAATCAATGCGATGTAGACGGTTTAGCTGCAAATCCATGCGAAACAAAAGATATAGCTTCAATCACTTGGGATATAAGTGATACAGCTTCAAATGCGGACGGATCAAACGAGTTAGCTTGAAATCCATGCGATACATTTCATTTAGCTTCAAATCGATACGAAGTATAAGGCTTAGCTTCAAATCCATGCGAAACAAATGATTCAGCTTCAAACACTTGCGATATAAGTGATAATTCTTCAAATGCAGACGAAACAAACGAGTTAGCTTCAAATCCAAGCAAATCACATGATTTTAGCTTCAAATCAATGCGATGCAGAAGGTTTAGCTTCAAATCCAAGCGAAACACATGATCTAACTTCAAATCTATACGAAGTAGAAGGCTTAGCTTCAAATTCATGCGAAACAAATGATTTAGATTCAGATACTTGCGATATAAGTGATATAGCTTCAAATGCAGGGGAAACAAACGAGTTAGCATCAAATCCATGCGAAACTAATGATTTAGCTTCAATTACTTGGGATATAAGTGATATAGCTTCAAATGCAGACGAATCAAACGAGATAGTTCAAACCCAAGCAAATCACATGATTTAGCTTCAAATCAATGCGTTGTAGAAGGTTTAGCTTCAAATCCATGCGAAACAGATGATTTAGCTACAAACAGTTGGGATATAAGTGATATAGCTTCAAATGCAGACGAATCAAACGAGTTACCTTCAAAATCCATGCGATACATGTCATTTAACTTCAAATCTATACGAAGTAGAAGGCTTAGCTTCAAATTCATGCGAAACAAATGATTTAGATTCAGATACTTGCGATATAAGTGATATAGCTTCAAATGCAGGCGAAACTAACGGGTTAGCTTCAACTCCATGCGACACACATGATTTAGCTGCAAATCCATGCTATGTAGATGATTTAGATTCAAATCCGTGCGAAATAAATGATTTAGCAACAGATACTTGCGATATAACTGATATATCTTCAAATGCAGGGGAAACAAACGAGCTACATCCAACTCCATGCGAAACACATGACTGAGCTTCAAACCAATGCGATGTAGAAGGTTTAGCTTGAAATCAATGCGATGTAGAAGGATTAGCTTCAAGTCCATGCGAAATAAATGATTTAGCTTCAAACACTTGGGATGTAAGTGATATAGCTTTAAATGCAGACGAATCAAACGAGTTAGCTTCAAATCCATGCGATACATTTCATTTAGCTTTAAATCGATACGAAGTAGAAGGCTTAGCTTCAATCCATGCGAAACCAATGATTTAGCTTCAGATACTTGCGATATAAGTGATATAGCTTCAAATGCAGACCGAAACAAACGAGTTAGCTTCATATCCAAGAGAATCACACGATTTAGCTCCAAATAAATGCGATTTAGAAGTTTCAGCTTCAAATCCATGCGTAACTAATGATTTAGCTTCAGATACTTGCGATATAAGTGATATAGCATCAAATGCGGGCGAAACGAACGAGTTAGATTCAAATCCATGCTAAAGAAATGATTTAGCTGCAATCAATTGAGATATAAGTGATATAGCTTCAAATGCAGCCGAAACAAACGAGTTAGCTTCAAATCCATGCAAAACACATGATTAAGCTTTAAATCAATGCGATGTAGAAGGTTTAGCTTCAAATCCATGCGACACAAATGATTTAGCTTCAGATACTTGCGATATAAGTGATATAGCTTCAAATGCAGGCGAAACAAACGAGTTAGCATTAAATCCATGCGAAACACATGATTTAGCATCAGATACTTGCGATATAAGTGATATAGCTTCAAATGCAGGGGAAAAAACGAGTTAGCATCAAATCAATGCAAAACACATGATTTAGCTTCAAATCAATGCGATGCAGATGGTTTAGCTTCAAATCCAAGCGAAACACATGATTTAGCTTCAAATTAATACGATGTAGAAGGTTTAGCTTCAATCCAAGCGAAAGAAATGAGCTAGCATCAAACAATTGGGATATAAGTGATATAGCTTCAAATGCAGTGGAAACAAACGAGCTACATCCAACTCCATGCGAAAACACATGACTGAGCTTCAAACCAATGCGATGTAGAAGGTTTAGCTTGAAATCAATGCGATGTAGAAGGATTTGCTTCAAGTCCATGCGAAATAAATGATTTAGCTTCAAACACTTGGGATGTAAGTGATATAGCTTTAAATGCAGACGAATCAAACGAGTTAGCTTTAAATCCATGCGATACATTCCATTTAGCTTTAAATCGATACGAAGTAGAAGGCTTAGCTTCAAATCCATGCGAAACCAATGATTTAGCTTCAGATACTTGCGATATAAGTGATATAGCTTCAAATGCAGACGAAACAAACGAGTTAGCTTCATATCCAAGGAGAATCACACGATTTAGCTCCAAATAAATGCGATTTAGAAGTTTCAGCTTCAAATCCATGCGTAACTAATGATTTAGCTTCAGATACTTGCGATATAAGTGATATAGCATCAAATGCGGGCGAAACGAACGAGTTAGCTTCAAATCCATGCTAAAGAAATGATTTAGCTGCAAATCAATTGAGATATAAGTGATATAGCTTCAAATGCAGCCGAAACAAACGAGTTAGCTTCAAATCCATGCAAAACACATGATTTAGCTTCAAATCAATGCGATGTAGAAGATGTAGATTCAAATCCGTGCGAACAAATGATTTAGCTTCAAACAATAGGGATATAAGTGATATAGCTTCAAATGCTGACGAATCAAACGAGTTAGCTTCAAAAATCCATGCGATACATATCATTTAACTTCAAATCAATGCGATGTAGAAGATTTAGCTCCAAATCCATGCGAAACAAATGATTTAGCTACAAACAATTGGGATATAAGTGATATAGCTTTAAATGCAGACGAATCAAACGAGTTAGCATCAAAATCCATGCGATACATATCATTTAACTTCAAATCTATAAGAAGTAGAAGGCTTAGCTTCAAATCCATGCGAACAAATGATTTAGATTCAGATACTTGCGATATAAGTGATATAGCTTCAAATGCCGTCGAAACTAACGAGTTAGCATCAAATCCATGCAAAACACACGATATAGCTTCAAATCAATGCCTGTGCAGAAGGTTTTGCTTCAAATCCATGCGAAACAAATGATTTAGCTTCAAACAATTGAGATATAAGTGATATAGCTTCAAATGCAACCGAAGCAAACGAGTTGGCTTCAAATCCAAGCGAATCACATGATTTAGCTTCAAATCAATGCGACGTAGAAGGTTTAGCTTCAAATCCATGCGAAACAAATGATTTAGCTTGAGATACTAGCGATATAATTGAAATAGCTTCAAATGCAGACGAAACAAGCGAGATAGCTTCAAATCCATGCGAAACACATAATTTAGAAGCAAATCAATGCGACGAAGAAGGATTAGCTTCAAATCCACGCGAAAAAAAAATAATTTAGATTCAGATATTTGCGATATAAGTGATATAGCTTCAAATGCAGGAGACAAACGAGTTAGCTTCAAATCCATGCAAAAACACATGATTAAGCTTTAAATCAATGCGATGTAGAAGGTTTAGCTTCAAATCCATGCGACACAAATGATTTAGCTTCAGATACTTGCGATATAAGTGATATAGCTTCAAATGCAGGCGAAACAAACGAGTTAGCATAAATCCATGCGAAACACATGATTTAGCTTGAAATTCATGCGAAACACATGGTTTAGCTACATATTCTAACGAAACAAATGGCTTACTTTTTGATACTTGTGATAAACATGATCTAGTTTCAAATTCAGGCGAAACTAACGAGTTAGCTTCAAATCCATGCGAAACACATGATTTAGCTTCAATTCAATGCGAAGTTGAAGGGTTAGATTCAAAGCCATCCGAAACAAATAATTTAGGATCAGATACTTGCGATATAATTGATATAGCTTCAAATGCAGGCGAAACGAACGAGTTAGCTTCAAATCCGCGCGACACAAATGATTTAGCTTCAGATACTTGCGATATAACTGATATAGCTTCAAATTCAGACGAAACAAACGAGTTAGCTTGAAATACATCCGAAACACATGATTTAGCAGCAAATCAACGCGATGTAGTAGGTTTAGCTTCAAATCCATGCGAAACCAATGATTTAGCATCAGATACTTGCGATATAAGTGATATAGCTTCAAATGCAGGGGAAAAAACGAGTTAGCTTCAAATCAATGCAAAACACATGATTTAGCGTCAAATCAATGTGATGCAGAAGGTTTAGCTTCAAATCCATGTGAAACAAATGATTTAGCTGCAAATCAATTCCATGTAGAAGGTTTAGCTTCAAATCCATGCGAAACAAATGATTTAGTTCAAACCCTTGGGATATAAGTGATATAGCTTTAAATGCAGAGGAATCAAACGAGTCAGCTTCAAATCCATGCGATACATTTCATTTATCTTCAAATCGATAAGTAGTAGAAGGCTTAGCTACAAATCCATGCGAAACAAATAATTTAGGTTCAGATACTTGCGATATAAGTGATATAGCATCAAATGCAGGGGAAAAAAACGAGTTAGCATCGAATCAATGCAAAACACATGATTTAGCTTCAAATCAATGCGATGCAGATGGTTTAGCTTCAAATCCAAGCGAAACACATGATTTAGTTTCAAATTAATACGATGTAGAAGGTTTAGCTTCAAATCCAAGCGAAACAAATGAGTTAGCATCAAACAATTGGGATATAAGTGATATAGCTTCAAATGCAGGGGAAACAAACGAGCTACATCCAACTCCATGCGAAACACATGACTGAGCTTCAAACCAATGTGATGTAGAAGGTTTAGCTTGAAATCAATGCGATGTAGAAGGATTAGCTTCAAGTCCATGCGAAATAAATGATTTAGCTTCAAACAATTGGGATATAAGTGATATAGCTTCAAATGCTGACGAATCAAACGATTTAGCTTCAAAATCCATGCGATACATATCATTTAACTTCAAATCGATACGAAGTAGAAGGCTTAGCTTCAAATCCATGCGAAACAAATGATTTAGATTCAGATACTTGCGATATAAGTGATATAGCTTCAAATGCCGTCGAAACTAACGAGTTAGCATCAAATCCATGCAAAACACACGATATAGCTTCAAATCAATGCCTGTGCAGAAGGTTTAGCTTCAAATCCATGCGAAACAAATGATATAGCTTCAAACAATTGAGATATAAGTGATATAGCTTCAAATGCTGACGAATCAAACGAGTTAGCTTCAAAATCCATGCGATACATATCAGTTAGCTTCAAATCGATACGAAATAGAAGGCTTAGCTTCAAATCCATGCGAAACAAATAATTTAGATTCAGATATTTGCGATATAAGTGATATAGCTTCAAATGCAGGAGACAAACGAGTTAGCTTCAAATCCATGCAAAACACATGATTAAGCTTTAAATCAATGCGATGTAGAAGGTTTAGCTTCAAATCCATGCGACACAAATGATTTAGCTTCAGATACTTGCGATATAAGTGATATAGCTTCAAATGCAGGCGAAACAAACGAGTTAGCATTAAATCCATGCGAAACACATGATTTAGCTTGAAATTCATGCGAAACACATGGTTTAGCTACATATTCTAACGAAACAAATGGCTTACTTTTTGATACTTGTAATAAACATGATCTAGTTTCAAATTCAGGCGAAACTAACGAGTTAGCTTCAAATCCATGCGAAACACATGATTTAGCTTCAATTCAATGCGAAGTTGAAGGCTTAGATTCAAAGCCATCCGAAACAAATAATGTAGGATCAGATACTTGCGATATAATTGATATAGCTTCAAATGCAGGCGAAACGAACGAGTTAGCTTCAAATTCGCGCGACGCAAATGTTTTAGCTTCAGATACTTGCGATATAACTGATATAGCTTCAAATTCAGACGAAACAAACGAGTTAGCTTGAAATCCATCCGAAACACATGATTCAGCAGCAAATCAACGCGATGTAGTAGGTTTAGCTTCATATCCATGCGAAACCAATGATTTAGCATCAGATACTTGCGATATGAGTGATATAGCTTCAAATGCATTCGAAACAAACGAGTTAGCTTCAAATCCATGCGAAACACATGATTTAGCTGAAGATCAATGCGATGTAGAAGGTTTAGCTTCAAATCCATGCGAATCAAATGATTTAAATTCAGATACTTGCGATATAAGTGATATAGCTTCAAATGCAGCCGAAGCAAACGAGTTGGCTTCAAATCCAAGCGAATCACATGATTTAGCTTCAAATCAATGCGATGCAGAAGGTTTAGCTTCAAATCCATGCGAAAAGAATGATTTAGCTTCAAACAATTGGGATATAAGTGATATAGCTTCAAATGCAGACGAATCAAACTAGTTAGCTTCAAAATCCATGCGAATACATATCATTTAGCTTGAAATCGATACGAAGTAGAAGGCTTAGCTTCAAATCCATGCGAAACAAATGATTTAGGAGCAGATACTTGCGATATAATTGATATAGCTTTAAATGCAGACGAATCAAACGAGTTAGCTTCAAATCAATGCGAGACACATGATTTAGCTGTAAATCAAACCGATGTAGATGGTTCAGCTTCAAATCCATGCGAAACAAATGATTTAGCTTCAATTACTTGGGATATAAGTGATATAGCTTCAAATGCAGACGAATCAAACGAGATTGTTCAAATCCATGCGATACATTTCATTTAGCTTCAAATCGATACGAAGTAGAAGGCTTAACTTCAAATCCATGCGAAACAAATGATTTAGCTTCAAACACTTAAGATATAAGTGATATAGCTTCAAATGCCGTCGAAACTAACGAGTTAGCATCAAATCCATGCAAAACACATGATTTAGCTTCAAATCAATGCCTGTGCAGAAGGCTTAGCTTCAAATCCATGCGAAACAAATGATTTAGCTTCAAACAATTGAGATATAAGTGATATAGCTTTCTAATGCAGCCGAAGCAAACGAGTTAGCTTCAAATCCAAGCGAATCTCATGATTTAGCTTCAAATCAATTTGATGTAGAAGATTTAGATACAAATCCATGCGAAACAAATGATTTAGCTTCAAACAATTGGGATATAAGTGATATAGCTTCAAATGCTGACGAATCAAACGATTTAGCTTCAAAATCCATGCGATACATATCATTTAACTTCAAATCGATACGAAGTAGAAGGCTTAGCATCAAATCCATGCGAAACAAACGATTTAGATTCAGATACTTGCGATATAAGTGATATAGCTTCAAATGCTGACGAATCAAACGATTTAGCTTCAAAATCCATGCGATACATATCATTTAACTTCAAATCGATACGAAGTAGAAGGCTTAGCATCAAATCCATGCGAAACAAACGATTTAGATTCAGATACTTGCGATATAAGTGATATAGCTTCAAATGCCGTCGAAACTAACGAGTTAGCATCAAATCCATGCAAAACACATGATTTAGCTGCAAATCAATGACTGTGCAGAAGGTTTAGCTTCAAATCCATGCGAAACAAATGATTTGGCTTCAAACAATTGAGATATAAGTGATATAGCTTCAAATGCAGCCGAAGCAAACGAGTTGGCTTCAAATCCAAGCGAATCACATGATTTAGCTTCAAATCAATGCGATGCAGAAGGTTTAGCTTCAAATCCATGCGAAACAAATGATTTAGCTTCAAACAATTGGGATATAAGTGATATAGCTTCAAATGCTGACGAATCAAACGAGTTAGCTTCAAAATCTATGCGATACATATCATTTAACTTCAAATCGATACGAAGTAGAAGGCTTAGCTTCAAATCCATGCGAAAGAAATGAGTTAGCATCAAACAATTGGGATATAAGTGATATAGCTTCAAATGCAGTGGAAACAAACGAGCTACATCCAACTCCATGCGAAACACATGACTGAGCTTCAAACCAATGCGATGTAGAAGGTTTAGCTTGAAATCAATGCGATGTAGAAGGATTAGCTTCAAGTCCATGCGAAATAAATGATTTAGTTTCAAACACTTGGGATGTAAGTGATATAGCTTTAAATGCAGACGAATCAAACGAGTTAGCTTCAAATCCATGCGATACATTTCATTTAGCTTTAAATCGATACGAAGTAGAAGGCTCAGCTTCAAATCCATGCGAAACCAATGATTTAGCTTCAGATACTTGCGATATAAGTGATATAGCTTCAAATGCAGACGAAACAAACGAGTTAGCTTCATATCCAAGAGAATCACACGATTTAGCTCCAAATAAATGCGATTTAGAAGTTTCAGCTTCAAATCCATGCGTAACTAATGATTTAGCTTCAGATACTTGCGATATAAGTGATATAGCATCAAATGCGGGCGAAACGAACGAGTTAGCTTCAAATCCATGCTAAAGAAATGATTTAGCTGCAAATCAATTGAGGTATAAGTGATATAGCTTCAAATGCAGCCGAAACAAACGAGTTAGCATCAAAATCCATGCGATACATATCATTTAACTTCAAATCTATACGAAGTAGAAGGCTTAGCTTCAAATTCATGCGAAACAAATGATTTAGATTCAGATACTTGCGATATAAGTGATATAGCTTCAAATGCAGGGGAAACAAACGAGTTAGCATAAAATCCATGCAAAACACATGATTTAGCTTCAAATGAATGCGATGCAGAAGGTTTAGCTTCAAATCCATGCGAAACAAATGATTTAGCTTCAAACGCTTGAGATATAAGTGATATAGCTTCAAATGCAGCCGAAGCAAACGAGTTAGCTTCAAATCCAAGCGAATCACATGATTTAGCTCCAAATCAATGCGATGTAGAAGGATTAGCTTCAAGTCCATGCGAAATAAATGATTTAGCTTCAAACAATTGGGATATAAGTGATATAGCTTCAAATGCTGACGAATCAAACGATTTAGCTTCAAAATCCATGCGATACATATCATTTAACTTCAAATCGATACGAAGTAGAAGGCTTAGCTTCAAATCCATGCGAAACAAATGATTTAGATTCAGATACTTGCGATATAAGTGATATAGCTTCAAATGCCGTCGAAACTAACGAGTTAGCATCAAATCCATGCAAAACACACGATATAGCTTCAAATCAATGCCTGTGCAGAAGGTTTAGCTTCAAATCCATGCGAAACAAATGATATAGCTTCAAACAATTGAGATATAAGTGATATAGCTTCAAATGCTGACGAATCAAACGAGTTAGCTTCAAAATCCATGCGATACATATCAGTTAGCTTCAAATCGATACGAAATAGAAGGCTTAGCTTCAAATCCATGCGAAACAAATAATTTAGATTCAGATATTTGCGATATAAGTGATATAGCTTCAAATGCAGGAGACAAACGAGTTAGCTTCAAATCCATGCAAAACACATGATTAAGCTTTAAATCAATGCGATGTAGAAGGTTTAGCTTCAAATCCATGCGACACAAATGATTTAGCTTCAGATACTTGCGATATAAGTGATATAGCTTCAAATGCAGGCGAAACAAACGAGTTAGCATTAAATCCATGCGAAACACATGATTTAGCTTGAAATTCATGCGAAACACATGGTTTAGCTACATATTCTAACGAAACAAATGGCTTACTTTTTGATACTTGTAATAAACATGATCTAGTTTCAAATTCAGGCGAAACTAACGAGTTAGCTTCAAATCCATGCGAAACACATGATTTAGCTTCAATTCAATGCGAAGTTGAAGGCTTAGATTCAAAGCCATCCGAAACAAATAATGTAGGATCAGATACTTGCGATATAATTGATATAGCTTCAAATGCAGGCGAAACGAACGAGTTAGCTTCAAATCCGCGCGACGCAAATGTTTTAGCTTCAGGTACTTGCGATATAACTGATATAGCTTCAAATTCAGACGAAACAAACGAGTTAGCTTGAAATCCATCCGAAACACATGATTCAGCAGCAAATCAACGCGATGTAGTAGGTTTAGCTTCATATCCATGCGAAACCAATGATTTAGCATCAGATACTTGCGATATGAGTGATATAGCTTCAAATGCAGTCGAAACAAACGAGTTAGCTTCAAATCCATGCGAAACACATGATTTAGCTGAAGATCAATGCGATGTAGAAGGTTTAGCTTCAAATCCATGCGAATCAAATGATTTAAATTCAGATACTTGCGATATAAGTGATATAGCTTCAAATGCAGCCGAAGCAAACGAGTTGGCTTCAAATCCAAGCGAATCACATGATTTAGCTTCAAATCAATGCGATGCAGAAGGTTTAGCTTCAAATCCATGCGAAAAGAATGATTTAGCTTCAAACAATTGGGATATAAGTGATATAGCTTCAAATGCAGACGAATCAAACTAGTTAGCTTCAAAATCCATGCGAATACATATCATTTAGCTTGAAATCGATACGAAGTAGAAGGCTTAGCTTCAAATCCATGCGAAACAAATGATTTAGGAGCAGATACTTGCGATATAATTGATATAGCTTTAAATGCAGACGAATCAAACGAGTTAGCTTCAAATCAATGCGAGACACATGATTTAGCTGTAAATCAAACCGATGTAGATGGTTCAGCTTCAAATCCATGCGAAACAAATGATTTAGCTTCAATTACTTGGGATATAAGTGATATAGCTTCAAATGCAGACGAATCAAACGAGATTGTTCAAATCCATGCGATACATATCATTTAGCTTCAAATCGATACGAAGTAGAAGGCTTAACTTCAAATCCATGCGAAACAAATGATTTAGCTTCAAACACTTAAGATATAAGTGATATAGCTTCAAATGCCGTCGAAACTAACGAGTTAGCATCAAATCCATGCAAAACACATGATTTAGCTTCAAATCAATGCCTGTGCAGAAGGCTTAGCTTCAAATCCATGCGAAACAAATGATTTAGCTTCAAACAATTGAGATATAAGTGATATAGCTTTCTAATGCAGCCGAAGCAAACGAGTTAGCTTCAAATCCAAGCGAATCTCATGATTTAGCTTCAAATCAATTTGATGTAGAAGATTTAGATACAAATCCATGCGAAACAAATGATTTAGCTTCAAACAATTGGGATATAAGTGACATAGCTTCAAATGCTGACGAATCAAACAAGTTAGCTTCAACATCCATGCGATACATATCATTTAAAATCAAATCGATACGAAGTAGAAGGCTTAGCTTCAAATCCATGCGAAACAAATGATTTAGATTCAAATACTTGCGATATAAGTGATATAGCTTCAAATGCAGGCGAACTAACGAGTTTGCTTCAAATCCATGCGAAACACTTGATTTAGCTGCAAATCCATGCGATGTAGAATATTTAGCTTCAAATCCATGCAAAACAAATGATTTAGCATCAGATACTTGCGATATAACTGATATAGCTTCAAATGCAGGGGAAGCAAACGAGTTAGCATCAAATCCATGCAAAACACATGATTTAGCTTCAAATGAATGCGATGCAGAAGGTTTAGCTTCAAATCCATGCGAAACAAATGATTTAGCTTCAAACGCTTGAGATATAAGTGATATAGCTTCAAATGCAGCCGAAGCAAACGAGTTAGCTTCAAATCCAAGCGAATCACATGATTTAGCTCCAAATCAATGCGATGTAGAAGGTTTAGATTCAAATCCATGCGAAACAAATGATTTAGCTTCAAACAATTGAGATATAAGTGATATAGCTTCAAATGCAGCCGAAACAAACGAGTTAGCATCAAAATCCATGCGATACATTTCATTTATCTTCAAATCGATACGAAGTAGAAGGCTTAGCTATAAATCCATGCGAAACAAATGATTTAGGTTCAGATTCTTGCGATATAAGTGATATAGCTTCAAATGCAGGGGAAAAAACGAGTTAGCATCAAATCAATGCAAAACACATGATTTAGCTGCAAATCAATGCCTGTGCAGAAGGTTTAGCTTCAAATCCCACTGCGAAACAAATGATTTAGCTTCAAACAATTGAGATATAAGTGATATAGCTTCAAATGCAGCCGAAGCAAACGAGTTAGTTTCAAATCCAAGCGAATCACATAATTTAGCTGCAAATCAATGCGATGTAGAAGGTTTAGCTTCAAATCCATGCGAAACAAATGATTTAGCTGCAAATCAATGCGATGTAGAAGGATTAGCATCAAATCCAGGCCACACAAATGATTTAGCATCAGATACATGCGATATAAGTGATATAGCTTCAAATGCAGGAGACAAACGAGTTAGCTTCAAATCCATGCGAAAACAAATGATTTAGATTCAGATACTTGCGATATAAGTGATATAGCTTCAAATGCCGTCGAAAACTAACGAGTTAGCATCAAATCCTTGCAAAACACACGATATAGCTTCAAATCAATGCCTGTGCAGAAGGTTTAGCTTCAAATCCATGCGAAACAAATGATATAGCTTCAAACAATTGAGATATAAGTGATATAGCTTCAAATGCTGACGAATCAAACGAGTTAGCTTCAAAATCCATGCGATACATATCAGTTAGCTTCAAATCGATACGAAATAGAAGGCTTAGCTTCAAATCCATGCGAAACAAATAATTTAGATTCAGATATTTGCGATATAAGTGATATAGCTTCAAATGCAGGAGACAAACGAGTTAGCTTCAAATCCATGCAAAACACATGATTAAGCTTTAAATCAATGCGATGTAGAATGTTTAGCTTCAAATCCATGCGACACAAATGATTTAGCTTCAGATACTTGCGATATAAGTGATATAGCTTCAAATGCAGGCGAAACAAACGAGTTAGCATTAAATCCATGCGAAACACATGATTTAGCTTGAAATTCATGCGAAACACATGGTTTTAGCTACATATTCTAACGAAACAAATGGCTTACTTTTTGATACTTGTAATAAACATGATCTAGTTTCAAATTCAGGCGAAACTAACGAGTTAGCTTCAAAATCCATGCGAAACACATGATTTAGCTTCAATTCAATGCGAGAAGTTGAAGGCTTAGATTCAAAGCCATCCGAAACAAATAATGTAGGATCAGATACTTGCGATATAATTGATATAGCTTCAAATGCAGGCGAAACGAACGAGTTAGCTTCAAATCCGCGCGACGCAAATGTTTTAGCTTCAGGTACTTGCGATATAACTGATATAGCTTCAAATTCAGACGAAACAAACGAGTTAGCTTGAAATCCATCCGAAACACATGATTCAGCAGCAAATCAACGCGATGTAGTAGGTTTAGCTTCATATCCATGCGAAACCAATGATTTAGCATCAGATACTTGCGATATGAGTGATATAGCTTCAAATGCAGTCGAAACAAACGAGTTAGCTTCAAATCCATGCGAAACACATGATTTAGCTGAAGATCAATGCGATGTAGAAGGTTTAGCTTCAAATCCATGCGAATCAAATGATTTAAATTCAGATACTTGCGATATAAGTGATATAGCTTCAAATGCAGCCGAAGCAAACGAGTTGGCTTCAAATCCAAGCGAATCACATGATTTAGCTTCAAATCAATGCGATGCAGAAGGTTTAGCTTCAAATCCATGCGAAAGAATGATTAGCTTCAAACAATTGGGATATAATTGATATAGCTTTAAATGCAGACGAATCAAACGAGTTAGCTTCAAATCAATGCGAGACACATGATTTAGCTGTAAATCAAACCGATGTAGATGGTTCAGCTTCAAATCCATGCGAAACAAATGATTTAGCTTCAATTACTTGGGATATAAGTGATATAGCTTCAAATGCAGACGAATCAAACGAGATTGTTCAAATCCATGCGATACATATCATTAGCTTCAAATCGATACGAAGTAGAAGGCTTAACTTCAAATCCATGCGAACAAATGATTTAGCTTCAAACACTTAAGATATAAGTGATATAGCTTTCAATGCCGTCGAAACTAACGAGTTAGCATCAAATCCATGCAAAACACATGATTTAGCTTCAAATCAATGCCTGTGCAGAAGGCTTAGCTTCAAATCCATGCGAAACAAATGATTTAGCTTCAAACAATTGAGATATAAGTGATATAGCTTTCTAATGCAGCCGAAGCAAACGAGTTAGCTTCAAATCAAGCGAATCTCATGATTTAGCTTCAAATCAATTTGATGTAGAAGATTTAGATACAAATCCATGCGAAACAAATGATTTAGCTTCAAACAATTGGGATATAAGTGACATAGCTTCAAATGCTGACGAATCAAACAAGTTAGCTTCAACATCCATGCGATACATATCATTTAAAATCAAATCGATACGAAGTAGAAGGCTTAGCTTCAAATCCATGCGAAACAAATGATTTAGATTCAAATACTTGCGATATAAGTGATATAGCTTCAAATGCAGTCGAAACTAACGAGTTTGCTTCAAATCCATGCGAAACACTTGATTTAGCTGCAAATCCATGCGATGTAGAATATTTAGCTTCAAATCCATGCAAAACAAATGATTTAGCATCAGATACTTGCGATATAACTGATATAGCTTCAAATGCAGGGGAAGCAAACGAGTTAGCATCAAATCCATGCAAAACACATGATTTAGCTTCAAATGAATGCGATGCAGAAGGTTTAGCTTCAAATCCATGCGAAACAAATGATTTAGCTTCAAACGCTTGAGATATAAGTGATATAGCTTCAAATGCAGCCGAAGCAAACGAGTTAGCTTCAAATCCAAGCGAATCACATGATTTAGCTCCAAATCAATGCGATGTAGAAGGTTTAGATTCAAATCCATGCGAAACAAATGATTTAGCTTCAAACAATTGAGATATAAGTGATATAGCTTCAAATGCAGCCGAAACAAACGAGTTAGCATCAAAATCCATTGCGATACATTTCATTTATCTTCAAATCGATACGAAGTAGAAGCTTAGCTACAAATCCATGCGAAACAAATGATTTAGGTTCAGATTCTTGCGATATAAGTGATATAGCTTCAAATGCAGGGGAAAAAACGAGTTAGCATCAAATCAATGCAAAACACATGATTTAGCTTCAAATCAATGCGATGCAGATGGTTTAGCTTCAAATCCCAAGCGAAACACATGATTTAGCTTCAAATTAATACGATTGTAGAAGGTTTAGCTTCAAATCCAAGCGAAACAAATGAGTTAGCATCAAACAATTGGGATATAAGTGATATAGCTTCAAATGCAGGGGAAACAAACGAGCTACATCCAACTCCATGCGAAACACATGACTGAGCTTCAAACCAATGCGATGTAGAAGGTTTAGCTTGAAATCAATGCGATGTAGAAGGATTAGCTTCAAGTCCATGCGAAATAAATGATTTAGCTTCAAACAATAGGGGATATAAGTGATATAGCTTCAAATGCTGACGAATCAAACGAGTTAGCTTTAAAATCCGTGCGATACATATCATTTAACTTCAAAATACAATGCGATGTAGAAGATTTAGCTCCAAATCCATGCGAAACAAATGATTTAGCTACAAACAATTGGGATATAAGTGATATAGCTTTAAATGCAGACGAATCAAACGAGTTAGCATCAAAATCCATGCGATACATATCATTTAACTTCAAATCTATACGAAGTAGAAGGCTTAGCTTCAAATCCATGCGAAACAAATGATTTAGATTCAGATACTTGCGATATAAGTGATATAGCTTCAAATGCCGTCGAAACTAACGAGTTAGCATCAAATCCATGCAAAACACACGATATAGCTTCAAATCAATGCCTGTGCAGAAGGTTTAGCTTCAAATCCATGCGAAACAAATGATTTAGCTTCAAACAATTGAGATATAAGTGATATAGCTTCAAATGCAACCGAAGCAAACGAGTTGGGCTTCAAATCCAAGCGAATCACATGATTTAGCTTCAAATCAATGCGATGCAGAAGGTTTAGCTTCAAATCCATGCGAAACAAATGATTTAGCTGCAAATCAATGCCATGTAGAAGGTTTAGCTTCAAATCCATGCGAAACAAATGATTTAGTTCAAACCCTTGGGATATAAGTGATATAGCTTTAAATGCAGAGGAATCAAACGAGTCAGCTTCAAATCCATGCGATACATTTCATTTATCTTCAAATCGATAAGTAGTAGAAGGCTTAGCTACAAATCCATGCGAAACAAATAATTTAGGTTCAGATACTTGCGATATAAGTGATATAGCATCAAATGCAGGGGAAAAAAACGAGTTAGCATCGAATCAATGCAAAACACATGATTTAGCTTCAAATCAATGCGATGCAGATGGTTTAGCTTCAAATCCAAGCGAAACACATGATTTAGTTTCAAATTAATACGATGTAGAAGGTTTAGCTTCAAATCCAAGCGAAACAAATGAGTTAGCATCAAACAATTGGGATATAAGTGATATAGCTTCAAATGCAGGGGAAACAAACGAGCTACATCCAACTCCATGCGAAACACATGACTGAGCTTCAAACCAATGTGATGTAGAAGGTTTAGCTTGAAATCAATGCGATGTAGAAGGATTAGCTTCAAGTCCATGCGAAATAAATGATTTAGCTTCAAAACAATTGGGATATAAGTGATATAGCTTCAAATGCTGACGAATCAAACGATTTAGCTTCAAAATCCATGCGATACATATCATTTAACTTCAAATCGATACGAAGTAGAAGGCTTAGCTTCAATCATGCGAAACAAATGATTTAGATTCAGATACTTGCGATATAAGTGATATAGCTTCAAATGCCGTCGAAACTAACGAGTTAGCATCAAATCCATGCAAAACACACGATATAGCTTCAAATCAATGCCTGTGCAGAAGGTTTAGCTTCAAATCCATGCGACACAAATGATTTAGCTTCAGATACTTGCGATATAAGTGATATAGCTTCAAATGCAGGCGAAACAAACGAGTTAGCATTAAATCCATGCGAAACACATGATTTAGCTTGAAATTCATGCGAAACACATGGTTTAGCTACATATTCTAACGAAACAAATGGCTTACTTTTTGATACTTGTAATAAACATGATCTAGTTTCAAATTCAGGCGAAACTAACGAGTTAGCTTCAAATCCATGCGAAACACATGATTTAGCTTCAATTCAATGCGAAAGTTGAAGGCTTAGATTCAAAGCCATCCGAAACAAATAATGTAGGATCAGATACTTGCGATATAATTGATATAGCTTCAAATGCAGGCGAAACGAACGAGTTAGCTTCAAATCCGCGCGACGCAAATGTTTTAGCTTCAGGTACTTGCGATATAACTGATATAGCTTCAAATTCAGACGAAACAAACGAGTTAGCTTGAAATCCATCCGAAACACATGATTCAGCAGCAAATCAACGCGATGTAGTAGGTTTAGCTTCATATCCATGCGAAACCAATGATTTAGCATCAGATACTTGCGATATGAGTGATATAGCTTCAAATGCAGTCGAAACAAACGAGTTAGCTTCAAATCCATGCGAAACACATGATTTAGCTGAAGATCAATGCGATGTAGAAGGTTTAGCTTCAAATCCATGCGAATCAAATGATTTAAATTCAGATACTTGCGATATAAGTGATATAGCTTCAAATGCAGCCGAAGCAAACGAGTTGGCTTCAAATCCAAGCGAATCTACATGATTTAGCTTCAAATCAATGCGATGCAGAAGGTTTAGCTTCAAATCCATGCGAAAAGAATGATTTAGCTTCAAACAATTGGGATATAAGTGATATAGCTTCAAATGCAGACGAATCAAACTAGTTAGCTTCAAAATCCATGCGAATACATATCATTTAGCTTGAAATCCATACGAAGTAGAAGGCTTAGCTTCAAATCCATGCGAAAACAAATGATTTAGGTGCAGATACTTGCGATATAATTGATATAGCTTTAAATGCAGACGAATCAAACGAGTTAGCTTCAAATCAATGCGAGACACAATGATTTAGCTGTAAATCAAACCGATGTAGATGGTTCAGCTTCAAATCCATGCGAAACAAATGATTTAGCTTCAATTACTTGGGATATAAGTGATATAGCTTCAAATGCAGACGAATCAAACGAGATTGTTCAAATCCATGCGATACATATCATTTAGCTTCAAATCGATACGAAGTAGAAGGCTTAACTTCAAATCCATGCGAAACAAAATGATTTAGCTTCAAACACTTAAGATATAAGTGATATAGCTTCAAATGCCGTCGAAACTAACGAGTTAGCATCAAATCCATGCAAAACACATGATTTAGCTTCAAATCAATGCCTGTGCAGAAGGCTTAGCTTCAAATCCATGCGAAACAAATGATTTAGCTTCAAACAATTGAGATATAAGTGATATAGCTTTCTAATGCAGCCGAAGCAAACGAGTTAGGCTTCAAATCCAAGCGAATCTCATGATTTAGCTTCAAATCAATTGGATGTAGAAGATTAGATACAAAATCCATGCGAAACAAATGATTTAGCTTCAAACAATTGGGATATAAGTGACATAGCTTCAAATGCTGACGAATCAAACAAGTTAGCTTCAACATCCATGCGATACATATCATTTAAAATCAAATTCGATACGAAGTAGAAGGCTTAGCTTCAAATCCATGCGAAACAAATGATTTAGATTCAAATACTTGCGATATAAGTGATATAGCTTCAAATGCAGGCGAAACTAACGAGTTTGCTTCAAATCCATGCGAAACACTTGATTTAGCTGCAAATCCATGCGATGTAGAACATTTAGCTTCAAATCCATGCAAAACAAATGATTTAGCATCAGATACTTGCGATATAACTGATATAGCTTCAAATGCAGGGGAAGCAAACGAGTTAGCATCAAATCCATGCAAAACACATGATTTAGCTTCAAATGAATGCGATGCAGAAGGTTTAGCTTCAAATCCATGCGAAACAAATGATTTAGCTTCAAACGCTTGAGATATAAGTGATATAGCTTTCAAATGCAAGCCGAAGCAAACGAGTTAGCTTCAAATCCATGCGATACATTTCATTTATCTTCAAATCGATAAGTAGTAGGAAGGCTTAGCTACAAATCCATGCGAAACAAATAATTTAGGTTCAGATAGTTGCGATATAAGTGATATAGCATCAAATGCAGGGGAAAAAACGAGTTAGCATCGAATCAATGCAAAACACATGATTTAGCTTCAAATCAATGCGATGGAGATGGTTTAGCTTCAAATCAAGCGAAACACATGATTTAGTTCAAATTAATACGATGTAGAAGGTTTAGCTTCAAATCCAAGCGAAACAAATGAGTTAGCATCAAACAATTGGGATATAAGTGATATAGCTTCAAATGCAGGGGAAACAAACGAGCTACATCCAACTCCATGCGAAACACATGACTGAGCTTCAAACCAATGTGATGTAGAAGGTTTAGCTTGAAATCAATGCGATGTAGAAGGATTAGCTTCAAGTCCATGCGAAATAAATGATTTAGCTTCAAACAATTGGGATATAAGTGATATAGCTTCAAATGCTGACGAATCAAACGATTTAGCTTCAAAATCCATGCGATACATATCATTTAACTTCAAATCGATACGAAGTAGAAGGCTTAGCTTCAAATCCATGCGAAACAAATGATTTAGATTCAGATACTTGCGATATAAGTGATATAGCTTCAAATGCCGTCGAAACTAACGAGTTAGCATCAAATCCATGCAAAACACACGATATAGCTTCAAATCAATGCCTGTGCAGAAGGTTTAGCTTCAAATCCATGCGAGACAAATGATATAGCTTCAAACAATTGAGATATAAGTGATATAGCTTCAAATGCTGACGAATCAAACGAGTTAGCTTCAAAATCCATGCGATACATATCAGTTAGCTTCAAATCGATACGAAATAGAAGGCTTAGCTTCAAATCCATGCGAAACAAATAATTTAGATTCAGATATTTGCGATATAAGTGATATAGCTTCAAATGCAGGAGACAAACGAGTTAGCTTCAAATCCATGCAAAACACATGATTAAGCTTTAAATCAATGCGATGTAGAAGGTTTAGCTTCAAATCCATGCGACACAAATGATTTAGCTTCAGATACTTGCGATATAAGTGATATAGCTTCAGATGCAGGCGAAACAAACGAGTTAGCATTAAATCCATGCGAAACACATGATTTAGCTTGAAATTCATGCGAAACACATGGTTTAGCTACATATTCTAACGAAACAAATGGCTTACTTTTTGATACTTGTAATAAACATGATCTAGTTTCAAATTCAGGCGAAACTAACGAGTTAGCTTCAAATCCATGCGAAACACATGATTTAGCTTCAATTCAATGCGAAGTTGAAGGCTTAGATTCAAAGCCATCCGAAACAAATAATGTAGGATCAGATACTTGCGATATAATTGATATAGCTTCAAATGCAGGCGAAACGAACGAGTTAGCTTCAAATCCGCGCGACGCAAATGTTTTAGCTTCAGATACTTGCGATATAACTGATATAGCTTCAAATTCAGACGAAACAAACGAGTTAGCTTGAAATCCATCCGAAACACATGATTCAGCAGCAAATCAACGCGATGTAGTAGGTTTAGCTTCATATCCATGCGAAACCAATGATTTAGCATCAGATACTTGCGATATGAGTGATATAGCTTCAAATGCAGTCGAAACAAACGAGTTAGCTTCAAATCCATGCGAAACACATGATTTAGCTGAAGATCAATGCGATGTAGAAGGTTTAGCTTCAAATCCATGCGAAATCAAATGATTTAATTCAGATACTTGCGATATAAGTGATATAGCTTCAAATGCAGCCGAAGCAAACGAGTTGGCTTCAAAATCCAAGCGAATCACATGAATTTAGCTTCAAATCAATGCGATGCAGAAGGGTTTAGCTTCAAATCCATGCGAAAGAATGATTAGCTTCAAACAATTGGGATATAAGTGATAATAGCTTCAAATGCCGACGAATCAAAACTAGTTAGCTTCAAAATCCATGCGAATACATATCATTTAGCTTGAAATCGATACGAAGTAGAAGGCTTAGCTTCAAATCCATGCGAAACAAATGATTTAGGAGCAGATACTTGCGATAGTAATTGATATAGCTTTAAATGCAGACGAATCAAACGAGTTAGCTTCAAATCAATGCGAGACACATGATTTAGCTGCAAATCAAAACCGATGTAGATGGTTCAGCTTCAAATCAATGCGAAACAAATGATTTAGCTTCAATTACTTGGGAATATAAGTGAATATAGCTTCAAATGCAGACGAATCAAACGAGATTGTTCAAATCCATGCGATACATTTCATTTAGCTTCAAATCGATTACCGAAGTAGAAGGCTTAACTTCAAATCCATGCGAAACAAATGATTTAGCTTCAAACACTTAAGATATAAGTGATATAGCTTCAAATGCCGTCGGAAACTAACGAGTTAGCATCAAATCCATGCAAAACACATGATTTAGCTTCAAATCAATGCCTGTGCAGAAGGCTTAGCTTCAAATCCATGCGAAACAAATGTTTTAGCTTCAAACAATTGAGATATAAGTGATATAGCTTTCTAATGCAGCCGAAGCAAACGAGTTAGCTTCAAATCCAAGCGAATCTCATGATTTAGCTTCAAATCAATTTGATGTAGAAGATTTAGATACAAAATCCATGCGAAAACAAATGATTTAGCTTCAAACAATTGGGATATAAGTGATATAGCTTCAAATGCTGACGAATCAAACAAGTTAGCTTCAACATCCATGCGATACATATCATTTAAAATCAAATCGATACGAAATAGAAGGCTAGCTTCAAATCCATGCGAAACAAATGATTTAGATTCAAATACTTGCGATATAAGTGATATAGCTTCAAATGCAGTGCGAAACTAACGAGTTTGCTTCAAATCCATGCGAAACACTTGATTTAGCTGCAAATCCATGCGATGTAGAATATTTAGCTTCAAATCCATGCAAAACAAATGATTTAGCATCAGATACTTGCGATATAACTGATATAGCTTCAAATGCAGGGAAGCAAACGAGTTAGCATCAAATCCATGCAAAACACATGATTTAGCTTCAAATCAATGCGATGTAGAAGGTTTAGTTTCAAATCATGCGAAAACAAATGATTTAGCTTCAAACAATTGGGATATAAGTGATATAGCTTCAAATGCTGACGAATCAAACGATTTAGCTTCAAAATCCATGCGATACATATCATTTAACTTCAAATCGATACGAAGTAGAAGGCTTAGCATCAAATCCATGCGAAACAAAACGATTAGATTTCAGATACTTGCGATATAAGTGATATAGCTTCAAATGCTGACGAATCAAACGATTTAGCTTCAAAATCCATGCGATACATATCATTTAACTTCAAATCGATACGAAGTAGAAGGCTTAGCATCAAATCCATGCGAAACAAACGATTTAGATTCAGATACTTGCGATATAAGTGATATAGCTTCAAATGCCGTCGAAACTAACGAGTTAGCATCAAATCCATGCAAAACACATGATTTAGCTGCAAATCAATGACTGTGCAGAAGGTTTAGCTTCAAATCCATGCAGAACAAATGATTGGCTTCAAACAATTGAGATATAAGTGATATAGCTTCAATGCAGCCGAAGCAAACGAGTTGGCTTCAAATCCAAGCGAATCACATGATTTAGCTTCAAATCAATGCGATGCAGAAGGTTTAGCTTCAAATCCATGCGAAACAAATGATTTTAGCTTCAAACAATTGGGATATAAGTGATATAGCTTCAAATGCTGACGAATCAAACGAGTTAGCTTCAAAAATCCTATGCGATACATATCATTTAAACTTCAAATCGATACGAAGTAGAAGGCTTAGCTTCAAATCCATGCGAAAAAAAAACTAATTTAGATTCAGATATTTGCGATATAAGTGATATAGCTTCAAATGCAGCCGAAGCAAACGAGTTGGCTTCAAATCCAAGCGAATCACATGATTTAGCTTCAAATCAATGCGATGCAGAAGGTTTAGCTTCAAAATCCATGCGAAACAAATGATTTAGCTTCAAACATTTGGGATATAAGTGATATAGCTTCAAATGCTGACGAATCAAACGAGTTAGCTTCAAAATCCATGCGATACATATCATTTAACTTCAAATCGATACGAAGTAGAAGGCTTAGCTCAAATTCATGCGAAAACAAATGATTTAGATTCAGATACTTGCGATATAAGTGATATAGCTTCAAATGCAGCCGAAGCAACGAGTTAGCTTCAAATCCAAGCGAATCACATGATTTAGCTGCAAATCAATGCGATGTAGAAGGTTTAGCTTCAAATCCATGCGAAACAAATGATTTAGCTGCAAATCAATGCGATGTAGAAGGATTAGCATCAAACCACGCCACACAAATGATTTAGCATCAGATACATGCGATATAAGTGATATAGCGTCAAATGCAGGAGACAACGAGTTAGCTTCAAATCCATGCAAAACACATGATTAAGCTTTAAATCAATGCGATGTAGAAGGTTTAGCTTCAAATCCATGCGACACAAATGATTTAGCTTCAGATACTTGCGATATAAGTGATATAGCTTCAAATGCAGGCGAAAGAAACGAGTTAGCATTAATCCATGCGAAACACATGATTTAGCTTGAATTCATGCGAAACACATGGTTTAGCTACATATTCTAACGAAACAAATGGCTTACTTTTTGATACTTGTAATAAACATGATCTAGTTTCAAATTCAGGCGAAACTAACGAGTTAGCATCAAAATCCATGCGAAACACATGATTTAGCTTCAATTCAATGCGAAGTTGAAGGCTTAGATTCAAAGCCATCCGAAACAAATAATTTAGGATCAGATACTTGCGATATAATTGATATAGTTTCAAATGCAGTCGAAACGAACGAGTTAGCTTCAAATCCGCGCGACGCAAATGTTTTAGCTTCAGATACTTGCGATATAACTGATATAGCTTCAAATTCAGACGAAACAAACGAGTTAGCTTGAAATCCATCCGAAAACACATGATTTAGCAGCAAATCAACGCGATGTAGTAAGGTTTAGCTTCAAATCCATGCGAAACCAATGATTTAGCATCAGATACTTGCGATATGAGTGATATAGCTTCAAATGCAGTCGAAACAAACGAGTTAGCTTCAAATCCATGCGAAACACATGATTTAGCTGAAGATCAATGCGATGTAGAAGGTTTAGCTTCAAATCCATGCGAATCAAATGATTTAAATTCAGATACTTGCGATATAAGTGATATAGATTCAAATGCACGAAGAACAAACGAGTTATCTTCAAATCCATGGGAAACACATGATTTAGCTTCAATTCAATGCGAAGTTGAAGGCTTAGCTTCAAATGCATGCGAAACAAATGATTTAGCATCACATACTTGCGATATAAGTGATATAGCTTCAAATGCTGGAGAAACCAACGAGTTTGCTCCAAATCTATGCGAAAACAACTGATTTAGCTTCAAATCAATGCGCAAGTAGAAGGCTTAGCTTCAAATCATGCGAAACAAATGATTTAGCATCAGATACTTGCGATATATGTGATATAGCTTCAAATGCAGCCGAAGCAAACGAGTTGGCTCAAATCCAAGCGAATCACATGATTTAGCTTCAAATCAATGCGATGCAGAAGGTTTAGCTTCAAATCCATGCGAAACAAATGATTTAGCTTCAAACAATTGGGATATAAGTGATATAGCTTCAAATGCTGACGAATCAAACGAGTTAATGCGATACATATCATTTAACTTCAAATCGATACGAAGTAGAAGGCTTAGCTTCAAATTCATGCGAAACAAATGATTTAGATTCAGATACTTGCGATATAAGTGATATAGCTTCAAATGCAGCCGAAGCAAACGAGTTAGCTTCAAATCCAAGCGAATCACATGATTTAGCTGCAAATCAATGCGATGTAGAAGGTTTAGCTTCAAATCCATGCGAAACAAATGATTTAGCTGCAAATCAATGCGATGTAGAAGGATTAGCATCAAATCCACGCCACACAAATGATTTAGCATCAGATACATGCGATATAAGTGATATAGCTTCAAATGCAGGAGACAAACGAGTTAGCTTCAAATCCATGCAAAACACATGATTAAGCTTTAAATCAATGCGATGTAGAAGGTTTAGCTTCAAATCCATGCGACACAAATGATTTAGCTTCAGATACTTGCGATATAAGTGATATAGCTTCAAATGCAGGCGAAAGAAACGAGTTAGCATTAAATCCATGCGAAACACATGATTTAGCTTGAAATTCATGCGAAACACATGGTTTAGCTACATATTCTAACGAAACAAATGGCTTACTTTTTGATACTTGTAATAAACATGATCTAGTTTCAAATTCAGGCGAAACTAACGAGTTAGCATCAAATCCATGCGAAACACATGATTTAGCTTCAATTCAATGCGAACTTGAAGGCTTAGATTCAAAGCCATCCGAAACAAATAATTTAGGATCAGATACTTGCGATATAATTGATATAGCTTCAAATGCAGGCGAAACGAACGAGTTAGCTTCAAATCCGCGCGACGCAAATGTTTTAGCTTCAGATACTTGCGATATAACTGATATAGCTTCAAATTCAGACGAAACAAACGAGTTAGCTTGAAATCCATCCGAAACACATGATTTAGCAGCAAATCAACGCGATGTAGTAGGTTTAGCTTCAAATCCATGCGAAACCAATGATTTAGCATCAGATACTTGCGATATGAGTGATATAGCTTCAAATGCAGTCGAAACAAACGAGTTAGCTTCAAATCCATGCGAAACACATGATTTAGCTGAAGATCAATGCGATGTAGAAGGTTTAGCTTCAAATCCATGCGAATCAAATGATTTAAATTCAGATACTTGCGATATAAGTGATATAGCTTCAAATGCAGCCGAAGCAAACGAGTTGGCTTCAAATCCAAGCGAATCACATGATTTAGCTTCAAATCAATGCGATGCAGAAGGTTTAGCTTCAAATCCATGCGAAACAAATGATTTAGCTTCAAACAATTGGGATATAAGTGATATAGCTTCAAATGCTGACGAATCAAACGAGTTAGCTTCAAAATCTATGCGATACATATCATTTAACTTCAAATCGATACGAAGTAGAAGGCTTAGCTTCAAATCCATGCGAAAAAAAACTAATTTAGATTCAGATATTTGCGATATAAGTGATATAGCTTCAAATGCCGTCGAAACTAACGAGTTAGCTTCAAATCCATGCGAAACACATGATTTAGCTTCAATTCAATGCGAAGTTGAAGGCTTAGATTCAAAGCCATCCGAAACAAATAATTTAGGATCAGATACTTGCGATATAACTGATATAGCTTCAAATGCAGGCGAACCGAACGAGTTAGCTTCAAATCCGCGCGACGCAAATGATTTAGCTTCAGATACTTGCGATATAACTGATATAGCTTCAAATTCAGACGAAACAAACGAGTTAGCTTGAAATCCATCCGAAACACATGATTTAGCAGCAAATCAACGCGATGTAGTAGGTTTAGCTTCAAATCCATTCGAAACCAATGATTTAGCATCAGATACTTGCGATATGAGTGATATAGCTTCAAATGCAGTCGAAACAAACGAGTTAGCTTCAAATCCATGCGAAACACATGATTTAGCTGAAGATCAATGCGATGTAGAAGGTTTAGCTTCAAATCCATGCGAATCAAATGATTTAAATTCAGATACTTGCGATATAAGTGATATAGATTCAAATGCACGAAGAACAAACGAGTTATCTTCAAATCCATGGGAAACACATGATTTAGCTTCAATTCAATGCGAAGTTGAAGGCTTAGCTTCAAATGCATGCGAAACAAATGATTTAGCATCACATACTTGCGATATAAGTGATATAGCTTCAAATGCTGGAGAAACCAACGAGTTTGCTCCAAATCTATGCGAAACAACTGATTTAGCTTCAAATCAATGCGAAGTAGAAGGCTTAGCTTCAAATCCATGCGAAACAAATGATTTAGCATCAGATACTTGCGATATATGTGATATAGCTTCAAATGCAACCGAAACAACCGAGTGGGCTTAAAATCCATGCGAGGCACATCATTTAGCTTCAAATCAATGAGAAGTCAAAGGCTTAGCTAGAAATCCATGCGGAACAAATGATTGAGCTTCAATACTTGCGATGTATGTGATATAGCTTCAAATGCAGGCGAAAGAAACGAGTTAGCATCAAATCCATTCGAAACTCATGATTTAGCTTCAGATACTTGCGATATAACTGATATTGCTTCAAATGCAGACGGAACAAACGAGTTAGCTTCAAATCCATGCGAAACACATGATTTAGCTTCAATTCAATGCGAAGTTGAAGGCTTAGCTTCAAAGCCATCCGAAACAAATGATTTAGCATCAGATACTTGCGATATATGTGATATAGCTACAAATGCAGGCGAAACAAACGAGTTGGCATCAAATCCATGCGAAACACATGATTTAGGTTCAGATAGTTGCGATATAAGTGATATAGCTTCAAATGCAGGCGATACTAACGATTTAGCTACAAATCCATGCGAAACACGTGTTTGTTTTCAAAACCGTGCGAAACAAGTAATTTCGATTGAAATACTAGCTTCAAATGCAGGCGAAACAGACGAGTTAGATTTAAATCCAACTAAAACACATGATTAACGTTCAAATGCATGCGAAATACAAGATTTAGGTTCAAATTCTTGCGAAACACTGGTTTTAGATTCAAATTCATGCGAAACAAATGATTTAGCTTCAGATACTTGCCATATAAGTGATATAGCTTCAAATGCAGACCAAACAAACGAGTTAGCTACAAGTATAAACGAAACACATGATTTAGTTTCAAATCAATGCGAAGTAGAAGGATTAGCTTCAAATCCTAGCGAAAGACATGATTGATCTTCAAATCAATGCGAAGTAGAATGCTTAGTTCAAATCCACGCCGATCAAACGGATTAGCTTCAAATACTTGTTTTATACATGATTTGGCTTCAACTGCATACGAAACAAACGAGTTATCTTGAAATCCATGCGAAATACATGATTTAGCATCAAATCAATGCGAAGTACAAGGCTTCGCTTCAAATACATGGAAACAAATGATTTATATTTAGATAATTGCGATATATGTGATATAGCTTCAAATGCCGTCGAAACTAACGAGTTAGCATCAAATCCATGCAAAACACATGATTTAGCTGCAAATCAATGACTGTGCAGAAGGTTTAGCTTCAAATCCATGCGAAACAAATGATTTGGCTTCAAACAATTGAGATATAAGTGATATAGCTTCAAATGCAGCCGAAGCAAACGAGTTGGCTTCAAATCCAAGCGAATCACATGATTTAGCTACAAATCAATGCGATGCAGAAGGTTTAGCTTCAAATCCATGCGAAACAAATGATTTAGCTTCAAACAATTGGGATATAAGTGATATAGCTTCAAATGCTGACGAATCAAACGAGTTAGCTTCAAAATCCATGCGATACATATCATTTAACTTCAAATCGATACGAAGTAGAAGGCTTAGCTTCAAATCTATGTGAAAAAAAAATAATTTAGATTCAGATATTTGCGATATAAGTGATATAGCTTCAAATGCCGTCGAAACTAACGAGTTAGCATCAAATCCATGCAAAACACATGATTTAGCTGCAAATCAATGCCTGTGCAGAAGGTTTAGCTTCAAATCCATGCGAAACAAATGATTTAGCTTCAAACAATTGAAATATAAGTGATATAGCTTCAAATGCAGCCGAAGCAAACGAGTTAGCTTCAAATCCAAGCGAATCAAATGATTTAGCTGCAAATCAATGCGATGTAGAAGGTTTAGCTTCAAATCCATGCGAAACAAATGATTTAGCTGCAAATCAATGCGATGTAGGAGGATTAGCATCAAATCCACGCCACACAAATGATTTAGCATCAGATACATGCGATATAAGTGATATAGCTTCAAATGCAGGAGACAAACGAGTTAGCTTCAAATCCATGCAAAACACATGAATAAGCTTTAAATCAATGCGATGTAGAAGGTTTAGCTTCAAATCCATGCGACACAAATGATTTAGCTTCAGATACTTGCGATATAAGTGATATAGCTTCAAATGCAGGCGAAACAAACGAGTTAGCATTAAATCCATGCGAAACACATGATTTAGCTTGAAATTCATGCGAAACACATGGTTTAGCTACATATTCTAACGAAACAAATGGCTTACTTTTTGATACTTGTAATAAACATGATCTAGTTTCAAATTCAGGCGAAACTAACGAGTTAGCTTCAAATCCATGCGAAACACATGATTTAGCTTCAATTCAATGCGAAGTTGAAGGCTTAGATTCAAAGCCATCCGAAACAAATAATTTAGGATCAGATACTTGCGATATAATTGATATAGCTTCAAATGCAGGCGAAACGAACGAGTTAGCTTCAAATCCGCGCGACGCAAATGTTTTAGCTTCAGATACTTGCGATATAACTGATATAGCTTCAAATTCAGACGAAACAAACGAGTTAGCTTGAAATCCATCCGAAACACATGATTTAGCAGCAAATCAACGCGATGTAGTAGGTTTAGCTTCAAATCCATGCGAAACCAATGATTTAGCATCAGATACTTGCGATATGAGTGATATAGCTTCAAATGCAGTCGAAACAAACGAGTTAGCTTCAAATCCAAGCGAATCACATGATTTAGCTTCAAATCAATGCGATGTAGAAGGTTTAGCTTCAAAATCCATGCGATACATATCATTTAACTTCAAATCGATACGACGTAGAAGGCTTAGCTTCAAATCCATGCGAAACAAATGATTTAGATTCAGATACTTGCGATATAAGTGATATAGCTTCAAATGCAGGTGAAACAAACGATTAGCTTCAAATCCAAGCGAAAAACATGATTTAGCATCAAATCAATGCGAAGTAGAACGCTTATTTTCGAATCCATGCGAAACAAATGGCTTAGCTTCAAATACTTGTGATATACATGATTTAGCTTCATATGCAGGCGATACAAACGAATTAGCTTCAAATCCATGCGAAACAAATGGCTTAGCTTCAAATACTTGTGATATACATGATTTAGCCTGAAAAGCAGGCGATACTAACGAGTTAGCTTCAAATCCATGCGAATCACATGATTTAGCTTCAAATCAATTGCGAAGTAGAAGGCTGATCTTCGAAACGATGCGAAACAAATTGGTCAGCATCAAATACTTGTGATATACATGATTTAGCTTCAACAGCATGCGAGACAAACGAGTTAGCTTCAAATCCATGCGAAACAGATGATTAAGCTCCAAATCAATGCGAAGTAGGAGGGTTAGCTTCAAAACCATGCGAATCAAATGGTTTAACTTCAAATATTTGTGTTATACATGATTTGGCTTCAACTGCGTGCGAAACAAATGTGTTAGCACTAAATCCATCGAAACACATGATTTAACTTCAAATCAAAGCGAAGTAGAAGGCTTAGCTTCAAATCCAGACGAAACACATGATTTAGCTTCAAATCAATGCGAAGTAGAAGGCTTATCTTCGAATCCATGCGAAACAAATGGTTTAGCACCAAATACTTGCGATATGCACGATTTAGCTTCAAATCCAGGCGAAACACATGGTTTCGCATAATATTCATGCGAAGCAAATGGTTCAGCATGAAATACTTGTGATATACATGATTTAGCTTTAACTGCATGCAAAACAAACGAGTTAGCTTCAAACACATGCGAAATACATTATTTAGCTTCAAGTCAATGCGAAGTAGAATGCTCAGTTTCAAATCCATGCTAATCAGAAAGGTTTAGCTTCAAGTACTTGTGATATACATGATTTAGCTCCAACTGCATGCGAAACAAATGAGTTAGCATCAAATCCATGCGAAACACATGATTTATCTTCAAATCAATGCGGAGTAGAAGACTAAGTTTCAAAACCATGCGAAACGTATAGGTTGGAATCAAATACTTGTTTTATACATGATTTAGCTCCAACTGCATGTGAAACAAACGTGTTAGCTTCAAATTCATGCGAAACACATGAGTCAGCTTCAAATCAATGCCAAGTAGAAAGCTTAAATTCGAATCCATGGGAAACAAATGATTTAGCTACAAATACTTGTGATATACATGATTTAGCTTCAACTGCATGCGAAACAAACGAGATAGCTTCAAATCCATGCGAAACACATGATTTAGCTTCAAATTCATTCGAAGCACGTTGTTTAGCTTAATAATCATGCGGAACAAGTGATCCAGCTTCAAATACTTGTGATATGCACGATTTAGCTTCAACTGTTCCTGAAACAAACGTGTTAGCTTCAAATTCAAGCGATAAACATGATTCAGCTTCAAATCAATGCGAAGTAGAAGGCTTAGCTTCAAATCCATGCAAAACACATGATTTAGCTTCAAACTCATTCGAAGCATATGGTTTAGATTAATATTCATGCGAAACAAATGGTTCAGCTTCAAATACTTGTGATATACATGATTTAGCTTCAAATGCAGGCGAAACAAACGAGTAAGCTTCAAATCCATGCGAAACACGTGATTTAGGTTCAACTTCATTCGAAAAACATGGTTTAGCTTAATATTCATGCGAAACAAATGGCCCAGCTTCAAATACTTGTGATATGCACGATTTAGCTTCAACTGTACCTGAAACAAACGAGTTATCTTCAAATTCATGCGAAACACACGATTTAGCTTCAAATCAATGCGAAGTAGAAGGCTGATTTTCGAGTCCATGCCAAACAGATGGTTTAGCTTCAAATCAATACGAAGTATACGGCACAGCTTCAAATCTATGCGAATCAAATGGTTTAGCTTCAAATACATGAGGTATACATGGTTCAGCTTCAAATCAATACGAAGTAGAATGATTAGCATCAAATCCATTCGAAACACATGATTTATCTTCCAATCAATGCGAAGTAGAAGGCTCAGCTTCAAATCCAAGCGAGTCAATTGTTTTAGCATCAAATACATGTGATATACATTATTTAGATTCAACTGCATGCGAAACAAACGAGATAGCTTCAAATCCATGCGAAACACATGATTTAGCTTCAAATTCATTCGAAGCACGTGGTTTAGCTTAATATTCATGCGAAACAAATGGTTCAGCTTCAAATACTTGTGATATACATGATTTGTCTTCAACTGCATGCGAAACAATCGAGTTAGCATCAAATCCTTGCGAAACACATGACTTAGCTTCAAATCAATGCGAAGTAGAAAGCTTATCTTCGAATCCATGCGAAACAAATAATTTAGCTTCAAATACTTGTGATATACATGATTTAGCATCAAATGCAGGCGAAACAAACGAGTTAGCTTCAAATCCATGCGAAACACATGATTTAGCTTCAACTTCATTTGAAACACAACGTTTAGCTTAATATTCATGTGAAACAAGTGGTCCAGCTTCAAATACTTGTGATATGCACGATTTAGCTTCAACTGCATGCGAAACAGACGGGTTAGATTCAAATCCATGCGACAAACATAATTTAGCTTCAAATCAATGCGAAGTAGAAGGATTTGCTTCAAATCCATGCGATGAAATGCTATAGCTTCAAATACTTGTGATATACGTGATTTAGCTTCAACTGCACGCGAACCAAACGAGATAGCTTCAAATCCAAGCCAAAGACGTGATTTAGCTTCAAATCTATGCGAAGTAGAAGGCTTAGCTTCAAAGCAATCCGATGTAGAAGGTTTAGCTTTAAATCAATGCAATGTAGAATGTTTTGCTTCAAATCAATACGATGTAGAAGGTTCAGCTTCAAATCCATGCGATACAAATGATTTAGCTTCAGATACTAGCGATATAACTGATATAGCTTCAAATGCAGACGAAACAAACGAGTTAGCTTCAAATCCATGCGAAACACATGTTTTAGCTTCAAATCAATGCGATGTAGAAGGACTAGCTTCAAATGCATGCGATACACAAGATTTAGCATCAAATCAATGCGATGTGGAAGGTTTAGCTTCAAATCCATGCGAAACAAATGATGAAGAAACAGATACTTGCGATAAAAGTGATACAGCATTAAATGAAGGGGAAACAAACGAGTTAGCTTCAAATCCATGCAAAACACATGACTAAGCTTCAAAACAATTCTATGTAGAAGGTTTAGCTTCAACTCCATGCGATACACATGATTTAGCTTCAAATCAATGCAAGGTAGAAGGTTTTACTTCAAATCAATGCGATGTAGAAGGTTTAGCTTCAAATCCATGCGGCACAAATGATTTAGCTTCAGATACTTACGATATATGTGATATAGCTTCACATGCAGACGAAACAAACGAGCTAGCTTCAACACAATAATAAACACATGATTTAGCTTCAAATCAATGCACTGTCGAAGGATTTGCTACAAACCAATGCAATGTGGAAGGTTTAGCTTCAAATCCATGCCAAACAAATGATTTAACATCAGATACATGCGATATAAGTAATATAGCTTCAAATGCAGGAGAAACAAACGAGTCAGCTTCATATCCAAGCGAAACACATGATTTAGCTTCAAATCAATGCGATGTAGAAGGATTAGCTTCAAATCCATGCGAAGGAAATGATTCAGCTTCTAACACTTCTGATATAGGTGACATAGCTTCAAATGCAGACGAAACAATCGAGTTAGTTTCCAATCCAAGCGAAACACATGATTTAGCTTCAAACCAGTGCGATGTAGAAGGTTTGGCTTCAAATCCAAGCGAAACACATGATTTAGCTTCAAATCAATGCGATGTAGAAGGTGTAGCTTCAAATCCATGCGAAACAAATGATTTAGGTTCAGATACTTGCGATATAAGTGACATAGCATCAAATGCAGGCGAAACAAACGAGTTATCTTCAAATCCATGCAAAACACATGATTAAGCTTCAAATCGATCCAAAGTAGAAGGCTTAGCTTCAAAGCAATGCGACATAAATGATTTAGCATCATATACATGCGATATAAGTGATATAGCATCAAATGCAGCCGAAACAAACAAGTTAGCTTCAAATCCAAGCGAATCACATGATTTAGCTTCAAATCAATGCGATGTAGAAGGTTTAGCTTCAAAATCCATGCGATACATATCATTTAACTTCAAATCGATACGACGTAGAAGGCTTAGCTTCAAATCCATGCGAAACAAATGATTTAGATTCAGATACTTGCGATATAAGTGATATAGCTTCAAATGCAGGTGAAACAAACGATTAGCTTCAAATCCAAGCGAAAAACATGATTTAGCATCAAATCAATGCGAAGTAGAAGGCTTATTTTCGAATCCATGCGAAAAAAATGGCTTAGCTTCAAATACTTGTGATATACATGATTTAGCTTCATATGCAGGCGATACAAACGAATTAGCTTCAAATCCATGCGAAACAAATGGCTTAGCTTCAAATACTTGTGATATACATGATTTAGCCTGAAAAGCAGGCGATACTAACGAGTTAGCTTCAAATCCATGCGAATCACATGATTTAGCTTCAAATCAATTGCGAAGTAGAAGGCTGATCTTCGAAACGATGCGAAACAAATTGGTCAGCATCAAATACTTGTGATATACATGATTTAGCTTCAACAGCATGCGAGACAAACGAGTTAGCTTCAAATCCATGCGAAACAGATGATTAAGCTCCAAATCAATGCGAAGTAGGAGGGTTAGCTTCAAAACCATGCGAATCAAATGGTTTAACTTCAAATATTTGTGTTATACATGATTTGGCTTCAACTGCGTGCGAAACAAATGTGTTAGCACTAAATCCATACGAAACACATGATTTAACTTCAAATCAAAGCGAAGTAGAAGGCTTAGCTTCAAATCCAGACGAAACACATGATTTAGCTTCAAATCAATGCGAAGTAGAAGGCTTATCTTCGAATCCATGCGAAACAAATGGTTTAGCACCAAATACTTGCGATATGCACGATTTAGCTTCAAATCCAGGCGAAACACATGGTTTCGCATAATATTCATGCGAAGCAAATGGTTCAGCATGAAATACTTGTGATATACATGATTTAGCTTTAACTGCATGCAAAACAAACGAGTTAGCTTCAAACACATGCGAAATACATGATTTAGCTTCAAATCAATGCGAAGTAGAATGCTTAGTTCAAATCCACGCCGATCAAACGGATTAGCTTCAAATACTTGTTTTATGCATGATTTACCTTCAACTGCATACGAAACAAACGAGTTAGCTTCAAATCCATGCGAAACACATGATTTATCTTCAAATCAATGCGGAGTAGAAGACTAAGTTTCAAAACCATGCGAAACGTATAGGTTGGAATCAAATACTTGTTTTATACATGATTTAGCTCCAACTGCATGTGAAACAAACGTGTTAGCTTCAAATTCATGCGAAACACATGAGTCAGCTTCAAATCAATGCCAAGTAGAAAGCTTAAATTCGAATCCATGGGAAACAAATGATTTAGCTACAAATACTTGTGATATACATGATTTAGCTTCAACTGCATGCGAAACAAACGAGATAGCTTCAAATCCATGCGAAACACATGATTTAGCTTCAAATTCATTCGAAGCACGTTGTTTAGCTTAATAATCATGCGGAACAAGTGATCCAGCTTCAAATACTTGTGATATGCACGATTTAGCTTCAACTGTTCCTGAAACAAACGTGTTAGCTTCAAATTCAAGCGATAAACATGATTCAGCTTCAAATCAATGCGAAGTAGAAGGCTTAGCTTCAAATCCATGCAAAACACATGATTTAGCTTCAAACTCATTCGAAGCATATGGTTTAGATTAATATTCATGCGAAACAAATGGTTCAGCTTCAAATACTTGTGATATACATGATTTAGCTTCAAATGCAGGCGAAACAAACGAGTAAGCTTCAAATCCATGCGAAACACGTGATTTAGGTTCAACTTCATTCGAAAAACATGGTTTAGCTTAATATTCATGCGAAACAAATGGCCCAGCTTCAAATACTTGTGATATGCACGATTTAGCTTCAACTGTACCTGAAACAAACGTGTTAGCTTCAAATTCAAGCGATAAACATGATTCAGCTTCAAATCAATGCGAAGTAGAAGGCTTAGCTTAAAATCCATGCGATCAAATGCTTTTGCTTCAAATACTAGTGATGTACATGATTTAGCTTCCACTGCACGTGAAACAAACGAGTTATCTTCAAATTCATGCGAAACACACGATTTAGCTTCAAATCAATGCGAAGTAGAAGGCTGATTTTCGAGTCCATGCCAAACAGATGGTTTAGCTTCAAATCAATACGAAGTATACGGCACAGCTTCAAATCTATGCGAATCAAATGGTTTAGCTTCAAATACATGAGGTATACATGGTTCAGCTTCAAATCAATACGAAGTAGAATGATTAGCATCAAATCCATTCGAAACACATGATTTATCTTCCAATCAATGCGAAGTAGAAGGCTCAGCTTCAAATCCAAGCGAGTCAATTGTTTTAGCATCAAATACATGTGATATACATGATTTAGATTCAACTGCATGCGAAACAAACGAGATAGCTTCAAATCCATGCGAAACACATGATTTAGCTTCAAATTCATTCGAAGCACGTGGTTTAGCTTAATATTCATGCGAAACAAATGGTTCAGCTTCAAATACTTGTGATATACATGATTTGTCTTCAACTGCATGCGAAACAATCGAGTTAGCATCAAATCCTTGCGAAACACATGACTTAGCTTCAAATCAATGCGAAGTAGAAAGCTTATCTTCGAATCCATGCGAAACAAATAATTTAGCTTCAAATACTTGTGATATACATGATTTAGCATCAAATGCAGGCGAAACAAACGAGTTAGCTTCAAATCCATGTGAAACACATGATTTAGCTTCAACTTCATTTGAAACACAACGTTTAGCTTAATATTCATGTGAAACAAGTGGTCCAGCTTCAAATACTTGTGATATGCACGATTTAGCTTCAACTGCATGCGAAACAGACGGGTTAGATTCAAATCCATGCGACAAACATAATTTAGCTTCAAATCAATGCGAAGTAGAAGGATTTGCTTCAAATCCATGCGATGAAATGCTATAGCTTCAAATACTTGTGATATACGTGATTTAGCTTCAACTGCACGCGAACCAAACGAGATAGCTTCAAATCCAAGCCAAAGACGTGATTTAGCTTCAAATCTATGCGAAGTAGAAGGCTTAGCTTCAAAGCAATCCGATGTAGAAGGTTTAGCTTTAAATCAATGCAATGTAGAATGTTTTGCTTCAAATCAATACGATGTAGAAGGTTCAGCTTCAAATCCATGCGATACAAATGATTTAGCTTCAGATACTAGCGATATAACTGATATAGCTTCAAATGCAGACGAAACAAACGAGTTAGCTTCAAATCCATGCGAAACACATGTTTTAGCTTCAAATCAATGCGATGTAGAAGGACTAGCTTCAAATGCATGCGATACACAAGATTTAGCATCAAATCAATGCGATGTGGAAGGTTTAGCTTCAAATCCATGCGAAACAAATGATGAAGAAACAGATACTTGCGATAAAAGTGATACAGCATTAAATGAAGGGGAAACAAACGAGTTAGCTTCAAATCCATGCAAAACACATGACTAAGCTTCAAAACAATTCTATGTAGAAGGTTTAGCTTCAACTCCATGCGATACACATGATTTAGCTTCAAATCAATGCAAGGTAGAAGGTTTTACTTCAAATCAATGCGATGTAGAAGGTTTAGCTTCAAATCCATGCGGCACAAATGATTTAGCTTCAGATACTTACGATATATGTGATATAGCTTCACATGCAGACGAAACAAACGAGCTAGCTTCAACACAATAATAAACACATGATTTAGCTTCAAATCAATGCACTGTCGAAGGATTTGCTACAAACCAATGCAATGTGGAAGGTTTAGCTTCAAATCCATGCCAAACAAATGATTTAACATCAGATACATGCGATATAAGTAATATAGCTTCAAATGCAGGAGAAACAAACGAGTCAGCTTCATATCCAAGCGAAACACATGATTTAGCTTCAAATCAATGCGATGTAGAAGGATTAGCTTCAAATCCATGCGAAGGAAATGATTCAGCTTCTAACACTTCTGATATAGGTGACATAGCTTCAAATGCAGACGAAACAATCGAGTTAGTTTCCAATCCAAGCGAAACACATGATTTAGCTTCAAACCAGTGCGATGTAGAAGGTTTGGCTTCAAATCCAAGCGAAACACATGATTTAGCTTCAAATCAATGCGATGTAGAAGGTGTAGCTTCAAATCCATGCGAAACAAATGATTTAGGTTCAGATACTTGCGATATAAGTGACATAGCCCCAAATGCAGGCGAAACAAACGAGTTATCTTCAAATCCATGCAAAACACATGATTAAGCTTCAAATCGATCCAAAGTAGAAGGCTTAGCTTCAAAGCAATGCGACATAAATGATTTAGCATCATATACATGCGATATAAGTGATATAGCATCAAATGCAGCCGAAACAAACAAGTTAGCTTCAAATCCAAGCGAATCACATGATTTAGCTTCAAATCAATGCGATGTAGAAGGTTTAGCTTCAAAATCCATGCGATACATATCATTTAACTTCAAGTCGATACTACGTAGAAGGCTTAGCTTCAAATCCATGCGAAACAAATGATTTAGATTCAGATACTTGCGATATAAGTGATATAGCTTCAAATGCAGGTGAAACAAACGATTAGCTTCAAATCCAAGCGAAAAACATGATTTAGCATCAAATCAATGCGAAGTAGAAGGCTTATTTTCGAATCCATGCGAAAAAAATGGCTTAGCTTCAAATACTTGTGATATACATGATTTAGCTTCATATGCAGGCGATACAAACGAATTAGCTTCAAATCCATGCGAAACAAATGGCTTAGCTTCAAATACTTGTGATATACATGATTTAGCCTGAAAAGCAGGCGATACTAACGAGTTAGCTTCAAATCCATGCGAATCACATGATTTAGCTTCAAATCAATTGCGAAGTAGAAGGCTGATCTTCGAAACGATGCGAAACAAATTGGTCAGCATCAAATACTTGTGATATACATGATTTAGCTTCAACAGCATGCGAGACAAACGAGTTAGCTTCAAATCCATGCGAAACAGATGATTAAGCTCCAAATCAATGCGAAGTAGGAGGGTTAGCTTCAAAACCATGCGAATCAAATGGTTTAACTTCAAATATTTGTGTTATACATGATTTGGCTTCAACTGCGTGCGAAACAAATGTGTTAGCACTAAATCCATACGAAACACATGATTTAACTTCAAATCAAAGCGAAGTAGAAGGCTTAGCTTCAAATCCAGACGAAACACATGATTTAGCTTCAAATCAATGCGAAGTAGAAGGCTTATCTTCGAATCCATGCGAAACAAATGGTTTAGCACCAAATACTTGCGATATGCACGATTTAGCTTCAAATCCAGGCGAAACACATGGTTTCGCATAATATTCATGCGAAGCAAATGGTTCAGCATGAAATACTTGTGATATACATGATTTAGCTTTAACTGCATGCAAAACAAACGAGTTAGCTTCAAACACATGCGAAATACATGATTTAGCTTCAAATCAATGCGAAGTAGAATGCTTAGTTCAAATCCACGCCGATCAAACGGATTAGCTTCAAATACTTGTTTTATGCATGATTTACCTTCAACTGCATACGAAACAAACGAGTTAGCTTCAAATCCATGCGAAACAAATGGTTTAGCATCAAATAGTTGTGATATACGTGATTTAGCTTCAACTGCATGCGAATCAAACGAGTTATCTTGAAATCCATGCGAAACATATGATTTAGCATCAAATCAATGCGAAGTACAAGGGTTCGCTTCAAATACATGGAAACAAATGATTTATATTTAGGTAATTGCGATATATGTGATATAGCTTCAAATGTACGCGAAACAATCGCGTCAGGTTCAAATCCATGCGAATCACATGATTTATCTTCAAATCAATGCGATGCAGAAGGTTTAGCTTCAAATCCAAGCGAAACACATGATTTAGCTTCAAATCAATGCGATGTAGAAGGATTAGCTTCAACTCCATGCGAAACTAATGATTTGGCTTCAAACACTTGGGATATAAGTGATATAGCTTCAAATGCAGCCGAAGCAAACGAGTTGGCTTCAAATCCAAGCGAATCACATGATTTAGCTTCAAATCAATGCGATGCAGAAGGTTTAGCTTCAAATCCATGCGAAACAAATGATTTAGCTTCAAACAATTGGGATATAAGTGATATAGCTACAAATGCTGACGTATCAAACGAGTTAGCTTCAAAATCCATGCGATACATATCATTTAGCTTCAAATCGATACGAAATAGAAGGCTTAGCTTCAAATCCATGCGAAACAAATGATTTAGATTCAGATACTTGCGATATAAGTGATATAGCTTCAAATGCCGTCGAAACTAATGAGTTAGCATCAAATCCATGCAAAACACATGATTTAGCTTCAAATCAATGCGATGTAAAAAGGTTTCGCTCTAAATCCATGCGAACCAAATGACTTAGGTTCAGATACTTGCGATATAAGTGATATAGCTTCAAATGCAGACGAAACAAACGAGATAGCTTCACATCCAAGCGAAACACATGATCTAGCTCCAAATCAGTGCGAAGTCGAAGGCTTAGCTTCAAATCCATGCGAAACAAATGATTTAGCTTCAGATACTTTGCGATATAAGTGATGTAGCTTCAAATGCAGACGAATCAAACTAGTTAGCGTCAAATCTATGCGATGTAGAAGGCATAGCTTCAAATCCATGCGTAAACAAATGATTTAGATTCAGATACTTGCGATATAAGTGATATAGCATAAAAAGCCGTCGAAACTAACGAGTTAGCTTCAAATCCATGCGAAACACATGATTTAGCTACAAATTGATACGAAGTAGCAGGCTTAGCTTCAAATCCTTGCGAAACAAATGATTTAGGTTCTGATACTTGCGATATAAGTGATATAGCTTCAAATGCGGGGGAAAAAAACGAGTTTGCTTCAAATCTATGCGATGTAGAAGGTTTAGCTTCAAATCCATGCAAAACACATGATTTAGCTTCAAATCAATGCGATGCAGAAGGTTTAGCTTCAAATCCATGCGAGGCAAATGACTTTGTTTCAGATACTTGCGATGTAAGTGATATAGCTTCAAATGCAGACGATACACATGATTTAGCTTCAAATCAATGCGATGCAGATGGTTTAGCTTCAAATCCAAGCGAAACACATGATTTAGCTTCAAATTAATACGATGTAGAAGGTTTAGCTTCAAATCCAAGCGAAACAAATGAGTTAGCATCAAACAATTGGGATATAAGTGATATAGCTTCAAATGCAGGGGAAACAAACGAGCTACATCCAACTCCATGCGAAACACATGACTGAGCTTCAAACCAATGCGATGTAGAAGGTTTAGCTTGAAATCAATGCGATGTAGAAGGATTAGCTTCAAGTCCATGCGAAATAAATGATTTAGCTTCAAACACTTGGGATGTAAGTGATATAGCTTTAAATGCAGACGAATCAAACGAGTTAGCTTCAAATCCATGCAAAACACATGATTTAGCTTCAAATCAATGCGATGCAGAAGGTTTAGCTTCAAATCCAAGCGAAACACATGATTTAGCTTGAAATCAATGCGATGTAGAAGGTTTAGCTACAAATCCATGCGAAACAAACGATTTAGCTTCAAACGCTTGAGATATAAGTGATATAGCTTCAAATACAGCCGAAGCAAACGAGTTAGCTTCAAATCCAAGCGAATCACATGATTTAGCTTCAAACAATTGGGATATAAGTGATATAGCTTCAAATGCTGACGAATCAAACGAGTTAGCTTCAAAATCCATGCGATACATATCATTTAACTTCAAATCGATACGAAGTAGAAGGCTTAGCTACAAATCCATGCGAAACAAATGATTTAGCTTCAAACAATTGGGTTATAAGTGATATAGCTTTAAATGCAAACGAATCAAACGAGTTAGCTTCAAATCCATGCGAGACACATGATTTAGCTGCAAATCAATGCGATGTAGACGGTTTAGCTGCAAATCCATGCGAAACAAAAGATATAGCTTCAATCACTTGGGATATAAGTGATACAGCTTCAAATGCGGACGAATCAAACGAGTTAGCTTGAAATCCATGCGATACATTTCATTTAGCTTCAAATCGATACGCAGTATAAGGCTTAGCTTCAAATCCATGCGAAACAAATGATTCAGCTTCAAACACTTGCGATATAAGTGATATTTGTTCAAATGCAGACGAAACAAACGAGTTAGCTTCAAATCCAAGCAAATCACATGATTTAGCTTCAAATCAATGCGATGCAGAAGGTTTAGCTTCAAATCCAAGCGAAACACATGATCTAACTTCAAATCTATACGAAGTAGAAGGCTTAGCTTCAAATTCATGCGAAACAAATGATTTAGATTCAGATACTTGCGATATAAGTGATATAGCTTCAAATGCAGGTGAAACAAACGATTAGCTTCAAATCCAAGCGAAAAACATGATTTAGCATCAAATCAATGCGAAGTAGAAGGCTTATTTTCGAATCCATGCGAAAAAAATGGCTTAGCTTCAAATACTTGTGATATACATGATTTAGCTTCATATGCAGGCGATACAAACGAATTAGCTTCAAATCCATGCGAAACAAATGGCTTAGCTTCAAATACTTGTGATATACATGATTTAGCCTGAAAAGCAGGCGATACTAACGAGTTAGCTTCAAATCCATGCGAATCACATGATTTAGCTTCAAATCAATTGCGAAGTAGAAGGCTGATCTTCGAAACGATGCGAAACAAATTGGTCAGCATCAAATACTTGTGATATACATGATTTAGCTTCAACAGCATGCGAGACAAACGAGTTAGCTTCAAATCCATGCGAAACAGATGATTAAGCTCCAAATCAATGCGAAGTAGGAGGGTTAGCTTCAAAACCATGCGAATCAAATGGTTTAACTTCAAATATTTGTGTTATACAAGATTTGGCTTCAACTGCGTGCGAAACAAATGTGTTAGCACTAAATCCATACGAAACACATGATTTAACTTCAAATCAAAGCGAAGTAGAAGGCTTAGCTTCAAATCCAGACGAAACACATGATTTAGCTTCAAATCAATGCGAAGTAGAAGGCTTATCTTCGAATCCATGCGAAACAAATGGTTTAGCACCAAATACTTGCGATATGCACGATTTAGCTTCAAATCCAGGCGAAACACATGGTTTCGCATAATATTCATGCGAAGCAAATGGTTCAGCATGAAATACTTGTGATATACATGATTTAGCTTTAACTGCATGCAAAACAAACGAGTTAGCTTCAAACACATGCGAAATACATGATTTAGCTTCAAATCAATGCGAAGTAGAATGCTTAGTTCAAATCCACGCCGATCAAACGGATTAGCTTCAAATACTTGTTTTATGCATGATTTACCTTCAACTGCATACGAAACAAACGAGTTAGCTTCAAATCCATGCGAAACAAATGGTTTAGCATCAAATAGTTGTGATATACGTGATTTAGCTTCAACTGCATGCGAATCAAACGAGTTATCTTGAAATCCATGCGAAACATATGATTTAGCATCAAATCAATGCGAAGTACAAGGGTTCGCTTCAAATACATGGAAACAAATGATTTATATTTAGGTAATTGCGATATATGTGATATAGCTTCAAATGTACGCGAAACAATCGCGTCAGGTTCAAATCCATGCGAATCACATGATTTATCTTCAAATCAATGCGATGCAGAAGGTTTAGCTTCAAATCCAAGCGAAACACATGATTTAGCTTCAAATCAATGCGATGTAGAAGGATTAGCTTCAACTCCATGCGAAACTAATGATTTGGCTTCAAACACTTGGGATATAAGTGATATAGCTTCAAATGCAGCCGAAGCACACGAGTTGGCTTCAAATCCAAGCGAATCACATGATTTAGCTTCAAATCAATGCGATGCAGAAGGTTTAGCTTCAAATCCATGCGAAACAAATGATTTAGGTTCTGATACTTGCGATATAAGTGATATAGCTTCAAATGCGGGGGAAAAAAACGAGTTTGCTTCAAATCTATGCGATGTAGAAGGTTTAGCTTCAAATCCATGCAAAACACATGATTTAGCTTCAAATCAATGCGATGCAGAAGGTTTAGCTTCAAATCCATGCGAGGCAAATGACTTTGTTTCAGATACTTGCGATGTAAGTGATATAGCTTCAAATGCAGACGATACACATGATTTAGCTTCAAATCAATGCGATGCAGATGGTTTAGCTTCAAATCCAAGCGAAACACATGATTTAGCTTCAAATTAATACGATGTAGAAGGTTTAGCTTCAAATCCAAGCGAAACAAATGAGTTAGCATCAAACAATTGGGATATAAGTGATATAGCTTCAAATGCAGGGGAAACAAACGAGCTACATCCAACTCCATGCGAAACACATGACTGAGCTTCAAACCAATGCGATGTAGAAGGTTTAGCTTGAAATCAATGCGATGTAGAAGGATTAGCTTCAAGTCCATGCGAAATAAATGATTTAGCTTCAAACACTTGGGATATAAGTGATATAGCTTTAAATGCAGACGAATCAAACGAGTTAGCTTCAAATCCATGCAAAACACATGATTTAGCTTCAAATCAATGCGATGCAGAAGGTTTAGCTTCAAATCCAAGCGAAACACATGATTTAGCTTGAAATCAATGCGATGTAGAAGGTTTAGCTACAAATCCATGCGAAACAAACGATTTAGCTTCAAACGCTTGAGATATAAGTGATATAGCTTCAAATGCAGCCGAAGCAAACGAGTTAGCTTCAAATCCAAGCGAATCACATGATTTAGCTTCAAACAATTGGGATATAAGTGATATAGCTTCAAATGCTGACGAATCAAACGAGTTAGCTTCAAAATCCATGCGATACATATCATTTAACTTCAAATCGATACGAAGTAGAAGGCTTAGCTACAAATCCATGCGAAACAAATGATTTAGCTTCAAACAATTGGGTTATAAGTGATATAGCTTTAAATGCAAACGAATCAAACGAGTTAGCTTCAAATCCATGCGAGACACATGATTTAGCTGCAAATCAATGCGATGTAGACGGTTTAGCTGCAAATCCATGCGAAACAAAAGATATAGCTTCAATCACTTGGGATATAAGTGATACAGCTTCAAATGCGGACGAATCAAACGAGTTAGCTTGAAATCCATGCGATACATTTCATTTAGCTTCAAATCGATACGCAGTATAAGGCTTAGCTTCAAATCCATGCGAAACAAATGATTCAGCTTCAAACACTTGCGATATAAGTGATATTTGTTCAAATGCAGACGAAACAAACGAGTTAGCTTCAAATCCAAGCAAATCACATGATTTAGCTTCAAATCAATGCGATGCAGAAGGTTTAGCTTCAAATCCAAGCGAAACACATGATCTAACTTCAAATCTATACGAAGTAGAAGGCTTAGCTTCAAATTCATGCGAAACAAATGATTTAGATTCAGATACTTGCGATATAAGTGATATAGCTTCAAATGCAGGGGAAACAAACGAGTTAGCATAAAATCCATGCAAAACACATGATTTAGCTTCAAATGAATGCGATGCAGAAGGTTTAGCTTCAAATCCATGCGAAACAAATGATTTAGCTTCAAACGCTTGAGATATAAGTGATATAGCTTCAAATGCAGCCGAAGCAAACGAGTTGGCTTCAAATCCAAGCGAATCACATGATTTAGCTTCAAATCAATGCGATGCAGAAGGTTTAGCTTCAAATCCATGCGAAACAAATGATTTAGCTTCAAACAATTGGGATATAAGTGATATAGCTTCAAATGCTGACGAATCAAACGAGTTAGATTCAAAATCCATGCGATACATATCATTTAGCTTCAAATCGATACGAAATAGAAGGCTTAGCTTCAAATCCATGCGAAACAAATGATTTAGATTCAGATACTTGCGATATAAGTGATATAGCTTCAAATGCCGTCGAAACTAATGAGTTAGCATCAAATCCATGCAAAACACATGATTTAGCTTCAAATCAATGCGATGTAAAAAGGTTTCGCTTCAAATCCATGCGAACCAAATGACTTAGGTTCAGATACTTGCGATATAAGTGATATAGCTTCAAATGCAGACGAAACAAACGAGATAGCTTCACATCCAAGCGAAACACATGATCTAGCTCCAAATCAGTGCGAAGTCGAAGGCTTAGCTTCAAATCCATGCGAAACAAATGATTTAGCTTCAGATACTTTGCGATATAAGTGATGTAGCTTCAAATGCAGACGAATCAAACTAGTTAGCGTCAAATCTATGCGATGTAGAAGGCTTAGCTTCAAATCCATGCGTAAACAAATGATTTAGATTCAGATACTTGCGATATAAGTGATATAGCATAAAAAGCCGTCGAAACTAACGAGTTAGCTTCAAATCCATGCGAAACACATGATTTAGCTGCAAATCCATGCGATGTAGAAGATTTAGCTTCAAATCCATGCAAAACAAATGATTTAGCATCACATACTTGCGATATAACTGATATAGCTTCAAATTCAGGGGAAGCAAACGAGTTAGCATCAAATTCATGCATAACACATGATTTAGCTACAAATTGATACGAAGTAGCAGGCTTAGCTTCAAATCCATGCGAAACAAATGATATAGGTTCTGATACTTGCGATATAAGTGATATAGCTTCAAATGCGGGGGAAAAAAACGAGTTTGCTTCAAATCTATGCGATGTAGAAGGTTTAGCTTCAAATCCATGCAAAACACATGATTTAGCTTCAAATCAATGCGATGCAGAAGGTTTAGCATCAAATCCATGCGAAACAAATGATATAGCTTCAAACACTTGGGATATAAGTGATATACCTTCAAATGCAAACGAATCAAACGAGTTAGCTTCAAACCCATACGATACATTTCATTTAGCTTCAAATCGATACGAAGTAGAAGGCTTAGCTTCAAATCCATGCGAAACAAATGATTTAGTTTCAGATACTTTCGATATAAGTGATATAGTTTCAAATGCAGGGGGAAAAACGAGTTAGCTTCAAATCCATGCAAAACACATGATGTAGCTTCAAATCAATGCGATACAGAAGGTTTAGCTTCAAATCCAAGCGAAACAAATGATTTAGCTTCAAATCAATGCTATGTAGAAGGTTTAGCTTCAAATCGATGCGAAACAAATGATCTAGCATCAGATACTTGCGATATAACTCAAAAGGCAGGCGAAACTAACGAGATAGCCTCAAATACATGCGATGCAAGTGATTTAGCAGCAAATCAATGCGATGTAGAAGGTTTAGCTTCACATACATTCGAAATAAATGATTTAGCTTCAAACACTTGGGCTGTACGTGATATAGCTTCAAATGTAGACGTAACAAACGAGTTCGCTTCATATCCAAGCGAAACACATGATTTAGCCTCAAATCAATGCTATGTATAAGGTTTAGCTTCAAATCCATGCGAAACCAATGATTTAGCTTCATATACTTGCGATATAAGTGACATAGCTTCAAACGCAGATGAAACAAAAGTGTTAGCTTCGACTCTAAGCGAATCACATGATTTAGATTCAAATCAATGCGATTTAGAAGGTATAGCTTCAAATCAATGCGAAACAAATGATTTGGCTTCAGATACTAGCGATATAAGTGATATAGCTTCAAATGCAGACGAAACAAACAAGTTAGCTTCAAATACAAGCGAATCACATGATTTAGCTGCAAATCAATGCGATGTAGAAGGTGCAGCTTCAAATCCAAGCGAGTCAATTGTTTTAGCTTCAAATATTTGTGATATTCATGATTTAGCTTCAACTGCACCTGAAACAAACGTGTTAGCTAAAATTCAAGCGACAAACATGATTTAGCTTCAAATCAATGCGAAGTAGAAGGATTTGCTTCAAATCCATGCGATCAAATGCTATAGCTTCAAATACTTGTGATATAGATGATTTAGCTTCAACTGCATGCGAACCAAACGAGATTGCTTCAAATCCAAGCCAAAGACATGATTTAGCTTCAAATCTATGCGAAGTAGAAGGCTTAGTTTCAAATCCTTGCGAAACACATGATTTAGCTTCAAATCAATGCGAAGTAGAGGGCTTATCTTCGAATCTATGCAAATCAAATGGTTTAGCTTCAAATACATGTGATATACATGATTTAGCTTCAACTGCATGCAAAACGATCGAGTTAGCTTCAAATCCATGCGAAACACATGATTTAGCTTTAAATCAATGCGATGTATAAGGTTTAGTTTCAAATCCATGCGAAACAAATGATATAGCATCAAACACTTGGGATATATGTGATATAGCTTCAAATGCAGACGAAACAAACGAGTTAGCTTCAAATCCATGCGAAACACATGATTTATCTTCAAATCAATGCGAAGTAGAAGGCTCGGCTTCAAATCTATGCAAATCAAAATCGTTTAGCTTCAAATACATGTGATATACATGATTTAGCTTCAACTGCATGCAGAACGAACGAGTTAGCTTCATATCCAAGCGAAACACATGATTAAGCTTCAAATCAATTCGAAGTAGAAGGATTAGCTTCAAATCCATGCGAAACAAATGGTTTAGCTACAAATACTTGTGATATACGTTATTTATATTCAACTGCATGCGCAACAAACGAATTAGCTTCAAATCCATGTGAAACCCATGATTTAGCAGCAAATCAATGGGATGTAGAAGGTTTAGCTTCAAATCCATGCGAAACCAATGATTTAGCTTCAAATCAATGCGATTTAGAAGGTTTAGCTTCAAATCCAAGTGAAATACATCATTAAGCTTGAAATCAATGCGATGTAGAAGGTTTAGCTTCAAATCCATGCGAAACAAATGATTTAGCTTCAAACACTTTAGATATAAGTGATATAGCTTCAAATGCAGCCGAAACAAACGAGTTAGCTTCAAATCCAAGCGAATCACATGATCTAGCTCCAAATCAGTGCGAAGTCGAAGGCTTAGCTTCAAATCCATGCGAAACAAATGATTTAGCTTCAGATACTTTGCGATATAAGTGATGTAGCTTCAAATGCAGACGAATCAAACTAGTTAGCGTCAAATCTATGCGATGTAGAAGGCTTAGCTTCAAATCCATGCGTAAACAAATGATTTAGCTACAAATCGATACGAAGTAGCAGGCTTAGCTTCAAATCCATGCGAAACAAATGATTTAGGTTCTGATACTTGCGATATAAGTGATATAGCTTCAAATGCGGGGGAAAAACGAGTTTGCTTCAAATCTATGCGATGTAGAAGGTTTAGCTTCAAATCCATGCAAAACACATGATTTAGCTTCAATTCAATGCGATGCAGAAGGTTTAGCATCAAATATAAGCGAAACACATGATTTAGCTTTAAATCAATGCGATGTAGAAGGTTTAGCTTCAAATCCATGCGAGGCAAATGACTTTGTTTCAGATACTTGCGATGTAAGTGATATAGCTTCAAATGCAGACGAAACACTTGATTTAGCTTCAAATCAATGCGATGCAGAAGGTTTAGCTTCAGAAACAAACGAAACACATAATTTAGCTTCAAATCAATACGATGTAGCAGGTTTAACTTCAAATCCAAGCGAAACAAATGATTAGCGTCAAACAATTGGGATATAAGTGATATAGCTTCAAATGCAGGGGAAACAAACGAGCTACTTTCAACTCCATGCGAAACACATGACCGAGCTTCAAACCAATGCGATGTAGAAGGTTTAGCTTCAAATCAATGCGATGTAGCAGGTTTATCTTCAAATCAATGCGATGTAGAAGGTTTAGCTTCAAAACCATGCGAAACACATGATTTAGCAGCAAATCAGTGCAATGTAGAAGGTTTAGCTTCAAATCCATGCGATGTAGAAGGTTTAGCTTCAAATCAATGCGATGTAGCAGGTTTAGCTTCAAATCAATGCGATGTAGAAGGTTTAGCTTCAAATCAATGCGATGTAGCAGGTTTATCTTCAAATCAATGCGATGTAGAAGGTTTAGCTTCAAAACCATGCGAAACACATGATTTAGCAGCAAATCAGTGCAATGTAGAAGGTTTAGCTTCAAATCCATGCGATGTAGAAGGTTTAGCTTCAAATCAATGCGATGTAGCAGGTTTAGCTTCAAATCAATGCGATGTAGAAGGTTTAGCTTCAAATCAATGCGAAACAAATGATTTGGCTTCAGATACTAGCGATATAAGTGATATAGCTTCAAATGCAGACGAAACAAACAAGTTAGCTTCAAATACAAGCGAAACACATGATTTAGCTGCAAATCAATGCGATGTAGAAGGTGCAGCTTCAAATCCAAGCGAGTCAATTGTTTTAGCTTCAAATATTTGTGATATACATGATTTAGCTTCAACTGCACCTGAAACAAACGTGTTAGCTTAAAATTCAAGCTACAAACATGATTTAGCTTCAAATCAATGCGAAGTAGAAGGATTTGCTTCAAATCCATGCGATCAAATGCTATAGCTTCAAATACTTGTGATATAGATGATTTAGCTTCAACTGCATGCGAACCAAACGAGATTGCTTCAAATCCATGCCAAAGACATGATTTAGCTTCAAATCTATGCGAAGTAGAAGGCTTAGCTTCAAATCCTTGCGAAACACATGATTTAGCTTCAAATCAATGCGAAGTAGAAGGCTTATCTTCGAATTTATGCGAAACAAATGGTTTAGATTCAAATACATGTGATATACATGATTTAGCTTCAACTGCATGCAAAACGATCGAGTTAGCTTCAAATCCATGCGAAACACATGATTTAGCTTTAAATCAATGCGATGTATAAGGTTTAGTTTCAAATCCATGCGAAACAAATGATATAGCATCAAACACTTGGGATATATGTGATATAGCTTCAAATGCAGACGAAACAAACGAGTTAGCTTTAAATCCATGCGAAACACATGATTTATCTTCAAATCAATGCGAAGTAGAAGGCAAGGGTTCAAATCCATGCGAAACGTATAGTTTGGAATCAAACACTTATTTTATACATGATTTAGCTTCAACTGCATGCGAAACAAACGAATTAGGTTCAAATTCAACCGAAACACATAATTTAGCTTCAAATCAATGCGAAGTAGAAGGCTCGGCTTCAAATCTATGCAAATCAAAATCGTTTAGCTTCAAATTCATGTGATATACATGATTTATCTTCAACTGCATGCGAAACAAACGGGTTAGATTCAAATCCATGCGACAAACATGATTTAGCTTCAAATCAAGGCGAAGTAGAAGGATTTGCTTCAAATCCTTGCGATCAAATGCTATAGATTCAAATACTTGTGATATACATGATTTAGCTTCAACTGCATGCGAACCAAACGAGATAGCTTCAAATCCAAGCCAAAGACATGATTTAGCTTCAAATCTATGCGAAGTAGAAGGCTTAGCCTCAAATCCATGCAAAACACATGATTTAGCTTCAAATCAATGCGATGCAGAAGGTTTAGCATCAAATATAAGCGAAACACATGATTTAGCTTTAAATCAATGCGATGTAGAAGGTTTAGCTTCAAATCCATGCGAGGCAAATGACTTTGTTTCAGATACTTGCGATGTAAGTGATATAGCTTCAAATGCAGACGAAACACTTGATTTAGCTTCAAATCAATGCGATGCAGAAGGTTTAGCTTCAGAAACAAACGAAACACATAATTTAGCTTCAAACAATTGAGATATAAGTGATATAGCTTCAAATGCTGACGAATCAAACGAGTTAGCTTCATAATCCATGCGATACATATCATTTAACTTCAAATCGATACGAAGTAGAAGGCTTAGCTTCAAATCCATGCGAAACAAATGATTTAGATTCAGATACTTGCGATATAAGTTTTATAGCTCCAAATGCCGTCGGAACTAACGAGTTAGCATCAAATCCATGCAAAACACATGATTTAGCTTCAAATCAATGCGATGTAAAAAGGTTTAGCTTCAAATCCATGCGAAACAAATGATTTAGTTCAGAAACTTTGCGATATAAGTGATATAGCTTCAAATGCAGACGAAGCAAACGAGTTAGCTTCAAATCCATGCGAAACACATGACTGAGCTTCAAACCAATGCGATGTAGAAGGCTTAGGTTCAAATCAATGCGATGTAGTAGGATTAGCTTCAAATCCATGCGAAATAAATGATTTAGCTTCAAACACTTGGGATGTAAGCGATATAGCTTTAAATGCAGACGAATCAAACGAGTTAGCTTCAAATCCATGCGATACATTTCATTTATCTTCAAATTGATACGAAGTAGAAGGCTTAGCTTCAAATCCATGCGAAACCAATGATTTAGCTTCAGATACTTGCGATATAAGTGATATAGCATCAAATGCAGACGAAACAAACGAGTTAGCTTCATATGCAAGAGAATCACACGATTTAGCTTCAAATAAATGCGATTTAGAAGTTTTAGCTTCAAATCCATGGGTAACAAATGATTTAGCTTCAGATACTTGCGATATAAGTGATATAGCATCAAATGCGGGCGAAACGAACGAGTTAGCTTCAAATCCATGCTAAGGAAATGATTTAGCTGAAAATCAATGCGATGTAGAAGGTTTAGATTCAAATCCATGCGAAACAAATGATTTAGCATCAGATGCTATCGATATAAGTGATATAGCTTCAAATTCAGACGAAACAAACGAGTTAGCTTCAAATTCAAGCGAAAAACATGATTCCGCTTCTAATCAATGCGAAGTAGAAGGCTTACCTTCAAATCCATACGATCAAATGCTTTAGCTTCAAATACTTGTGATATACATGATTTAGCTTCAACTGCATGCGAACCAAACGAGATAGCTTCAAATCCAAGCCAAAAACATGATATAGCTTCAAATCAGTGGGAAGTAGAAGGCTTATCTTCGAATCCATGCGAAACAAATAGTTCAGCTTCAAATACTTTTGATATACATGATTTAGCTTCAACTGCATGTGAAACAAACGAGTTAGCTTCAAATCCATGCGAAGCAAATGATTTAGCTTCAAACAATTGAGATATAACTGATATAGCTTTAAATGCAGCCGAAGCAAACCAGTTAGCTTCAAATACAAGCAAATCACATGATTTAGCTTCAAATCAATGCGATGTAGAAGGTTTAGATTCAAATCTATGCGAAACAAATGATTTAGCTTCAAACAATTGAGATATAAGTGATATAGCTTCAAATGCTGACGAATCAAACGAGTTAGCTTCAAAATCCATGCGATACATATCATTTAACTTCAAATCGATACGAAGTAGAAGGCTTAGCTTCAAATCCAAGCGAAACAAATGATTTAGATTCAGATACTTGCGATATAAGTTTTATAGCTCCAAATGCCGTCGAAACTAACGAGTTAGCATCAAATCCATGCAAAACACATGATTTAGCTTCCAATCAATGCGATGTAAAAAGGTTTAGCTTCACATACATGCGAACCAAATGGCTTAGGTTCAGATACTTGCGATATAAGTGATATAGCTTCAAATGCAGACGAAACAAACGAGTTGGCTTCACATCCAAGCGAAACACATGATCTAGCTCCAAGTCAGTGCGAAGTAGAAGGCTTAGCTTCAAATCCATGCGAAACAAATGATTAAGCTTCAGATACTTTGCGATATAAGTGATATAGCTTCAAATGCAGACGAAGCAAACGAGTTAGCTTCAAATCCATGCGAAACACATGATTTAGCTGCAAATCCATGCGATGTAGAAGATTTAGCTTCAAATCCATGCAAAACAAATTATTTAGCATCAGATACTTGCGATATAAGTGATATAGCTTCAAATGCAGGGGAAAAAACGAGTTAGCATCAAATCCATGCAAAACACATGATTTAGCTACAAATCAATGCGATGCAGAAGGTTTAGCTTCAAATCCAAGCGAAACACATGATTTAGCTTCAAATTAATACGATGTAGAAGGTTTAGCTTCAAATCCAAGCGAAACAAATGAGTTAGCTTCAAACAATTGGGTTATAAGTGATATAGCTTCAAATGCAGGGGAAACAAACGAGCTACATCCAACTCCATGCGAAACACATGACTGAGCTTCAAACCAATGCGATGTAGAAGGTGTAGCTTCAAATCCATGCGAAACCAATGATTAAGCTTCAGATACTTGCGATGTAAGTGATATAGCTTCATATTCAGACGAAACGAACGAGTTAGCTTCAAAACCAAGAGAATCGCATGATTTAGCTTCAAATCAATGAGACTTATTAGGTTCAGCTTCAAATGCATTCGAAACAAATGATTTAGCTTCAAACACTTGGGATATGAGTGATATAGCTTCAAATGCAGACGAAACAAATGAGTTAGCTTCAAAATCCATGTGAAACACATCATTTAGCTTTAAATCGATGCGACGTAGAAGGCTTAGCTTCAAATCCATGCGACACAAATGATTTAGCTTCAGATACTTGCGATATAAGTGATATAGCTTCAAGTGCAGACGAATCAAACGAGTTAGCTTCAAATTCAAGCGAAGCACATAATTTATCTTCAAATTCATGCGAAACACATGGTTTAGCTTCATATTCTTGCGAAACAAATGGTTTAGCTTCAGATACTTGTGATAAACATGATTTAGCTTCAACTGCATGTGAAACAAACGTGTTAGCATCAAATCCAAGCGAATCAAATGACTTAGTTTCAAATCAATGCGAAGTTGAAGGCTTAGCTTCAAATCCATGCGAAATAAATGAGTTACCTTCAAATACTTGCGATATATATATGAAACAGCTTCAAATGCAGGCGAAACAAACGCGTTAAATTGAAATCCATGGAAATACATGATTTAACTTCACATCAAAGCGGAGTAGAATGTTTAGCTCCAAATCCATGCGAAACGAATGACTTACCTTCAAATACTTTCGGTATAAATGAAACAGCATCAAATGCAGGAGAAACAAACGAGTTACCTCCAATTCCATGCAAAACACGTGATCAAACTTCAAATCAATGCGAACTAGATATCTCAGCTTCAAATGCATGCGAAACAAATGATTTAGCTTCAGATACATGCGATATAAGTGATATAGCTTCAAATGCAGACGAATCAAACGAGTTAGCTTCAAAATCTATCGGATACACGTGAATTAGCTTGAAATCAATGCGGAGTAGAAGTCTGAGCTTCAAATCCAGGCGAAACAAATGATTTAGGTTCAGATAATTGCGATATAAGTGATATAGTTGCAAATGCAGGAGGAACAAACTAGTTAGCTCCAAATCCATGCGACACAAATCATTTAGCTTCAAATCAATGCGATGTAGAAGGTTTAGCTTCAAATCCATGCGAAACAAATGATTTTGCTTCAAACACTTGGGATATAAGTGATATAGCTTCAAATGCAGACGGAACAAACGAGTTAGCTTCAAAATCCATGTGAAACATATCATTTAGCTTTAAATCGATGCGAAGTAGAAGGCTTAGCTTCAAATCCATGCGAAACAAATGATTTAGCTTCAGATACTTGCGATATAAGTGATATAGCTTCAAATGCAGACGAAACAAACGAGTTAACTTCAAATCCATGCAAAACACATGATTTTTCTTCTAATACTTGCGATATAAGTGATGTAGCGACAAATGCAGACGAAACAAACGAGCTACCTTCAACTCCATGCGAAACATATGACTGAGCTTCAAACCAATGCGATGTAGAAGGTGTAGCTTCAAATTAATGCGATGTGAAGGTTTTGCTTCAAATCCATGCGAAACCAATGTTTTAGCTTCAGATACTTGCGATGTAAGTGATATAGCTTCAAATTCAGACGAAACGAACGAGTTAGCTTCAAAACCAAGAGAATCGCATGATTTAGCTTCAAATCAATGCGACTTATTAGGTTCAGCTTCAAATGCATTCGAAACAAATGATTTAGCTTCAAACACTTGGGATATGAGTGATATAGCTTCAAATGCAGACGAAACAAATGAGTTAGCTTCAAAATCCATGTGAAACACATCATTTAGCTTTAAATCGATGCGACGTAGAAGGCTTAGCTTCAAATCCATGCGACACAAATGATTAAGCTTCAGATACTTGCGATATAAGTGAAATAGCTTCAAGTGCAGACGACTCAAACGAGTTAGCTTCAAATTCAAGCGAAGCACATGATTTATCTTCAAATTCATGCGAAACACATGGTTTAGCTTCATATTCTTGCGAAACAAATGGTTTAGCTTCAGATACTTGTGATAAACATGATTTAGCTTCAACTGCATGTGAAACAAATGTGTTAGCATCAAATCCAAGCGAATCAAATGACTTAGTTTCAAATCAATGCGAAGTTGAAGGCTTAGCTTCAAATCCATGCGAAATAAATGAGTTACCTTCAAATACTTGCGATATATATGAAACAGCTTCAAATGCAGGCGAAACAAACGCGTTAAATTGAAATCCATGGAAATACATGATTTAACTTCACATCAAAGCGGAGTAGAATGTTTAGCTCCAAATCCATGCGAAACAAATGATTTACCTTCAAATACTTTTGGTATAAATGAAACAGCATCAAATGCAGGAGAAACAAACGAGTTAGCTCCAATTCCATGCAAAACACGTGATCAAACTTCAAATCAATGCGAACTAGATTTCTCAGCTTCAAATGCATGCGAAACAAATGACTTAGCTTCAGATACATGCGATATAAGTGATATAGCTTCAAATGCAGACGAATCAAACGAGTTAGCTTCAAAATCTATCGGATACACGTGAATTAGCTTGAAATCAATGCGGAGTAGAAGTCTGAGCTTCAAATCCAGGCGAAACAAATGATTTAGGTTCAGATAATTGCGATATAAGTGATATAGTTGCAAATGCAGGAGGAACAAACTAGTTAGCTCCAAATCCATGCGACACAAATGATTTAGCTTCAAATCAATGCGATGTAGAAGGTTTAGCTTCAAAATCCATGCGAAACAAATGATTTTGCTTCAAACACTTGGGATATAAGTGATATAGCTTCAAATGCAGACGGAACAAACGAGTTAGCTTCAAAATCTATCGGATACACGTGAATTAGCTTGAAATCAATGCGGAGTAGAAGTCTGAGCTTCAAATCCAGGCGAAACAAATGATTTAGGTTCAGATAATTGCGATATAAGTGATATAGTTGCAAATGCAGGAGGAACAAACTAGTTAGCTCCAAATCCATGCGACACAAATGATTTAGCTTCAAATCAATGCGATGTAGAAGGTTTAGCTTCAAATCCATGCGAAACAAATGATTTTGCTTCAAACACTTGGGATATAAGTGATATAGCTTCAAATGCAGACGGAACAAACGAGTTAGCTTCAAAATCCATGTGAAACATATCATTTAGCTTTAAATCGATGCGAAGTAGAAGGCTTAGCTTCAAATCCATGCGAAACAAATGATTTAGCTTCAGATACTTGCGATATAAGTGATATAGCTTCAAATGCAGACGAAACAAACGAGTTAACTTCAAATCCATGCAAAACACATGATTTTTCTTCTAATACTTGCGATATAAGTGATGTAGCGACAAATGCAGACGAAACAAACGAGCTACCTTCAACTCCATGCGAAACATATGACTGAGCTTCAAACCAATGCGATGTAGAAGGTGTAGCTTCAAATTAATGCGATGTGAAGGTTTTGCTTCAAATCTATGCGAAACCAATGTTTTAGCTTCAGATACTTGCGATGTAAGTGATATAGCTTCAAATTCAGACGAAACGAACGAGTTAGCTTCAAAACCAAGAGAATCACATGATTTAGCTTCAAATCAATGCGACTTATTAGGTTCAGCTTCAAATGCATGCGAAACAAATGATTTAGCTTCAGATACTTGCGATATAAGTGATATAGCTTCAAATGCAGACGAAACAAACGAGTTAGCTTCAGATACTTGCGATATAAGTGATATAGCTTCAAATGCAGACGAAACAAACGAGTTAGCTTCAAATCCATGCTAAACACATGATTTTTCTTCAAATACTTGCGATATAAGTGATGTAGCGACAAATGCAGACGAAACAAACGAGCTACCTTCAACTCCATGCGAAACATATGACTGAGCTTCAAACCAATGCGATGTAGAAGGTGTAGCTTCAAATTAATGCGATGTGAAGGTTTAGCTTCAAATCCATGCGAAACCAATGATTTAGCTTCAGATACTTGCGATGTAAGTGATATAGCTTCAAATTCAGACGAAACGAACGAGTTAGCTTCAAAACCAAGAGAATCGCATGATTTAGCTTCAAATCAATGCGACTTATTAGGTTCAGCTTCAAATGCATTCGAAACAAATGATTTAGCTTCAAACACTTGGGATATGAGTGATATAGCTTCAAATGCAGACGAAACAAATGAGTTAGCTTCAAAATCCATGTGAAACACATCATTTAGCTTTAAATCGATGCGACGTAGAAGGCTTAGCTTCAAATCCATGCGACACAAATGATTAAGCTTCATATACTTGCGATATAAGTGATATAGCTTCAAGTGCAGACGACTCAAACGAGTTAGCTTCAAATTCAAGCGAAGCACATGATTTATCTTCAAATTCATGCGAAACACATGGTTTAACTTCATATTCTTGCGAAACAAATGGTTTAGCTTCAGATACTTGTGATAAACATGATTTAGCTTCAACTGCATGTGAAACAAACGTGTTAGCATCAAATCCAAGCGAATCAAATGACTTAGTTTCAAATCAATGCGAAGTTGAAGGCTTAGCTTCAAATCCATGCGAAATAAATGAGTTACCTTCAAATACTTGCGATATATATGAAACAGCTTCAAATGCAGGCGAAACAAACGCGTTAAATTGAAATCCATGGAAATACATGATTTAACTTCACATCAAAGCGGAGTAGAATGTTTAGCTCCAAATCCATGCTAAACAAATGATTTACCTTCAAATACTTTCGGTATAAATGAAACAGCATCAAATGCAGGAGAAACAAACGAGTTAGCTCCAATTCCATGCAAAACACGTGATCAAACTTCAAATCAATGCGAACTAGATTTCTCAGCTTCAAATGCATGCGAAACAAATGACTTAGCTTCAGATACATGCGATATAAGTGATATAGCTTCAAATGCAGACGAATCAAACGAGTTAGCTTCAAAATCTATCGGATACACGTGAATTAGCTTGAAATCAATGCGGAGTAGAAGTTTGAGCTTCAAATCCAGGCGAAACAAATGATTTAGGTTTAGATAATTGCGATATAAGTGATATAGTTGCAAATGCAGGAGGAACAAACTAGTTAGCTCCAAATCCATGCGACACAAATGATTTAGCTTCAAATCAATGCGATGTAGAAGGATTAGCTTCAAATCCATGCGACACAAATGATTTAGCTTCAAATCAATGCGATGTAGAAGGTTTAGCTTCAAATCCATGCGAAACAAATGATTTTGCTTCAAACACTTGGGATATAAGTGATATAGCTTCAAATGCAGACGGAACAAACGAGTTAGCTTCAAAATCTATCGGATACACGTGAATTAGCTTGAAATCAATGCGGAGTAGAAGTCTGAGCTTCAAATCCAGGCGAAACAAATGATTTAGGTTCAGATAATTGCGATATAAGTGATATAGTTGCAAATGCAGGAGGAACAAACTAGTTAGCTCCAAATCCATGCGACACAAATGATTTAGCTTCAAATCAATGCGATGTAGAAGGTTTAGCTTCAAATCCATGCGAAACAAATGATTTTGCTTCAAACACTTGGGATATAAGTGATATAGCTTCAAATGCAGACGGAACAAACGAGTTAGCTTCAAAATCCATGTGAAACATATCATTTAGCTTTAAATCGATGCGAAGTAGAAGGCTTAGCTTCAAATCCATGCGAAACAAATGATTTAGCTTCAGATACTTGCGATATAAGTGATATAGCTTCAAATGCAGACGAAACAAACGAGTTAACTTCAAATCCATGCAAAACACATGATTTTTCTTCTAATACTTGCGATATAAGTGATGTAGCGACAAATGCAGACGAAACAAACGAGCTACCTTCAACTCCATGCGAAACATATGACTGAGCTTCAAACCAATGCGATGTAGAAGGTGTAGCTTCAAATTAATGCGATGTGAAGGTTTTGCTTCAAATCCATGCGAAACCAATGTTTTAGCTTCAGATACTTGCGATGTAAGTGATATAGCTTCAAATTCAGACGAAACGAACGAGTTAGCTTCAAAACCAAGAGAATCGCATGATTTAGCTTCAAATCAATGCGACTTATTAGGTTCAGCTTCAAATGCATTCGAAACAAATGATTTAGCTTCAAACACTTGGGATATGAGTGATATAGCTTCAAATGCAGACGAAACAAATGAGTTAGCTTCAAAATCCATGTGAAACACATCATTTAGCTTTAAATCGATGCGACGTAGAAGGCTTAGCTTCAAATCCATGCGACACAAATGATTAAGCTTCAGATACTTGCGATATAAGTGATATAGCTTCAAGTGCAGACGACTCAAACGAGTTAGCTTCAAATTCAAGCGAAGCACATGATTTATCTTCAAATTCATGCGAAACACATGGTTTAGCTTCATATTCTTGCGAAACAAATGGTTTAGCTTCAGATACTTGTGATAAACATGATTTAGCTTCAACTGCATGTGAAACAAATGTGTTAGCATCAAATCCAAGCGAATCAAATGACTTAGTTTCAAATCAATGCGAAGTTGAAGGCTTAGCTTCAAATCCATGCGAAATAAATGAGTTACCTTCAAATACTTGCGATATATATGAAACAGCTTCAAATGCAGGCGAAACAAACGCGTTAAATTGAAATCCATGGAAATACATGATTTAACTTCACATCAAAGCGGAGTAGAATGTTTAGCTCCAAATCCATGCGAAACAAATGATTTACCTTCAAATACTTTTGGTATAAATGAAACAGCATCAAATGCAGGAGAAACAAACGAGTTAGCTCCAATTCCATGCAAAACACGTGATCAAACTTCAAATCAATGCGAACTAGATTTCTCAGCTTCAAATGCATGCGAAACAAATGACTTAGCTTCAGATACATGCGATATAAGTGATATAGCTTCAAATGCAGACGAATCAAACGAGTTAGCTTCAAAATCTATCGGATACACGTGAATTAGCTTGAAATCAATGCGGAGTAGAAGTCTGAGCTTCAAATCCAGGCGAAACAAATGATTTAGGTTCAGATAATTGCGATATAAGTGATATAGTTGCAAATGCAGGAGGAACAAACTAGTTAGCTCCAAATCCATGCGACACAAATGATTTAGCTTCAAATCAATGCGATGTAGAAGGTTTAGCTTCAAATCCATGCGAAACAAATGATTTTGCTTCAAACACTTGGGATATAAGTGATATAGCTTCAAATGCAGACGGAACAAACGAGTTAGCTTCAAAATCTATCGGATACACGTGAATTAGCTTGAAATCAATGCGGAGTAGAAGTCTGAGCTTCAAATCCAGGCGAAACAAATGATTTAGGTTCAGATAATTGCGATATAAGTGATATAGTTGCAAATGCAGGAGGAACAAACTAGTTAGCTCCAAATCCATGCGACACAAATGATTTAGCTTCAAATCAATGCGATGTAGAAGGTTTAGCTTCAAATCCATGCGAAACAAATGATTTTGCTTCAAACACTTGGGATATAAGTGATATAGCTTCAAATGCAGACGGAACAAACGAGTTAGCTTCAAAATCCATGTGAAACATATCATTTAGCTTTAAATCGATGCGAAGTAGAAGGCTTAGCTTCAAATCCATGCGAAACAAATGATTTAGCTTCAGATACTTGCGATATAAGTGATATAGCTTCAAATGCAGACGAAACAAACGAGTTAACTTCAAATCCATGCAAAACACATGATTTTTCTTCTAATACTTGCGATATAAGTGATGTAGCGACAAATGCAGACGAAACAAACGAGCTACCTTCAACTCCATGCGAAACATATGACTGAGCTTCAAACCAATGCGATGTAGAAGGTGTAGCTTCAAATTAATGCGATGTGAAGGTTTTGCTTCAAATCTATGCGAAACCAATGTTTTAGCTTCAGATACTTGCGATGTAAGTGATATAGCTTCAAATTCAGACGAAACGAACGAGTTAGCTTCAAAACCAAGAGAATCACATGATTTAGCTTCAAATCAATGCGACTTATTAGGTTCAGCTTCAAATGCATGCGAAACAAATGATTTAGCTTCAGATACTTGCGATATAAGTGATATAGCTTCAAATGCAGACGAAACAAACGAGTTAGCTTCAGATACTTGCGATATAAGTGATATAGCTTCAAATGCAGACGAAACAAACGAGTTAGCTTCAAATCCATGCTAAACACATGATTTTTCTTCAAATACTTGCGATATAAGTGATGTAGCGACAAATGCAGACGAAACAAACGAGCTACCTTCAACTCCATGCGAAACATATGACTGAGCTTCAAACCAATGCGATGTAGAAGGTGTAGCTTCAAATTAATGCGATGTGAAGGTTTAGCTTCAAATCCATGCGAAACCAATGATTTAGCTTCAGATACTTGCGATGTAAGTGATATAGCTTCAAATTCAGACGAAACGAACGAGTTAGCTTCAAAACCAAGAGAATCGCATGATTTAGCTTCAAATCAATGCGACTTATTAGGTTCAGCTTCAAATGCATTCGAAACAAATGATTTAGCTTCAAACACTTGGGATATGAGTGATATAGCTTCAAATGCAGACGAAACAAATGAGTTAGCTTCAAAATCCATGTGAAACACATCATTTAGCTTTAAATCGATGCGACGTAGAAGGCTTAGCTTCAAATCCATGCGACACAAATGATTAAGCTTCATATACTTGCGATATAAGTGATATAGCTTCAAGTGCAGACGACTCAAACGAGTTAGCTTCAAATTCAAGCGAAGCACATGATTTATCTTCAAATTCATGCGAAACACATGGTTTAACTTCATATTCTTGCGAAACAAATGGTTTAGCTTCAGATACTTGTGATAAACATGATTTAGCTTCAACTGCATGTGAAACAAACGTGTTAGCATCAAATCCAAGCGAATCAAATGACTTAGTTTCAAATCAATGCGAAGTTGAAGGCTTAGCTTCAAATCCATGCGAAATAAATGAGTTACCTTCAAATACTTGCGATATATATGAAACAGCTTCAAATGCAGGCGAAACAAACGCGTTAAATTGAAATCCATGGAAATACATGATTTAACTTCACATCAAAGCGGAGTAGAATGTTTAGCTCCAAATCCATGCTAAACAAATGATTTACCTTCAAATACTTTCGGTATAAATGAAACAGCATCAAATGCAGGAGAAACAAACGAGTTAGCTCCAATTCCATGCAAAACACGTGATCAAACTTCAAATCAATGCGAACTAGATTTCTCAGCTTCAAATGCATGCGAAACAAATGACTTAGCTTCAGATACATGCGATATAAGTGATATAGCTTCAAATGCAGACGAATCAAACGAGTTAGCTTCAAAATCTATCGGATACACGTGAATTAGCTTGAAATCAATGCGGAGTAGAAGTTTGAGCTTCAAATCCAGGCGAAACAAATGATTTAGGTTTAGATAATTGCGATATAAGTGATATAGTTGCAAATGCAGGAGGAACAAACTAGTTAGCTCCAAATCCATGCGACACAAATGATTTAGCTTCAAATCAATGCGATGTAGAAGGATTAGCTTCAAATCCATGCGACACAAATGATTTAGCTTCAAATCAATGCGATGTAGAAGGTTTAGCTTCAAATCCATGCGAAACAAATGATTTTGCTTCAAACACTTGGGATATAAGTGATATAGCTTCAAATGCAGACGGAACAAACGAGTTAGCTTCAAAATCCATGTGAAACATATCATTTAGCTTTAAATCGATGCGAAGTAGAAGGCTTAGCTTCAAATCCATGCGAAACAAATGATTTAGCTTCAGATACTTGCGATATAAGTGATATAGCTTCAAATGCAGACGAAACAAACGAGTTAACTTCAAATCCATGCAAAACACATGATTTTTCTTCTAATACTTGCGATATAAGTGATGTAGCGACAAATGCAGACGAAACAAACGAGCTACCTTCAACTCCATGCGAAACATATGACTGAGCTTCAAACCAATGCGATGTAGAAGGTGTAGCTTCAAATTAATGCGATGTGAAGGTTTAGCTTCAAATCCATGCGAAACCAATGATTTAGCTTCAGATACTTGCGATGTAAGTGATATAGCTTCAAATTCAGACGAAACGAACGAGTTAGCTTCAAAACCAAGAGAATCGCATGATTTAGCTTCAAATCAATGCGACTTATTAGGTTCAGCTTCAAATGCATTCGAAACAAATGATTTAGCTTCAAACACTTGGGATATGAGTGATATAGCTTCAAATGCAGACGAAACAAATGAGTTAGCTTCAAAATCCATGTGAAACACATCATTTAGCTTTAAATCGATGCGACGTAGAAGGCTTAGCTTCAAATCCATGCGACACAAATGATTAAGCTTCAGATACTTGCGATATAAGTGATATAGCTTCAAGTGCAGACGACTCAAACGAGTTAGCTTCAAATTCAAGCGAAGCACATGATTTATCTTCAAATTCATGCGAAACACATGGTTTAGCTTCATATTCTTGCGAAACAAATGGTTTAGCTTCAGATACTTGTGATAAACATGATTTAGCTTCAACTGCATGTGAAACAAACGTGTTAGCATCAAATCCAAGCGAATCAAATGACTTAGTTTCAAATCAATGCGAAGTTGAAGGCTTAGCTTCAAATCCATGCGAAATAAATGAGTTACCTTCAAATACTTGCGATATATATGAAACAGCTTCAAATGCAGGCGAAACAAACGCGTTAAATTGAAATCCATGGAAATACATGATTTAACTTCACATCAAAGCGGAGTAGAATGTTTAGCTCCAAATCCATGCGAAACAAATGATTTACCTTCAAATACTTTCGGTATAAATGAAACAGCATCAAATGCAGGAGAAACAAACGAGTTACCTCCAATTCCATGCAAAACACGTGATCAAACTTCAAATCAATGCGAACTAGATATCTCAGCTTCAAATGCATGCGAAACAAATGATTTAGCTTCAGATACATGCGATATAAGTGATATAGCTTCAAATGCAGACGAATCAAACGAGTTAGCTTCAAAATCTATCGGATACACGTGAATTAGCTTGAAATCAATGCGGAGTAGAAGTCTGAGCTTCAAATCCAGGCGAAACAAATGATTTAGGTTCAGGTAATTGCGATATAAGTGATATAGTTGCAAATGCAGGAGGAACAAACTAGTCAGCTCCAAATCCATGCGACACAAATGATTTAGCTTCAAATCAATGCGATGTAGAAGGATTAGCTTCAAATCCATGCGAAACAAATGATTTAGCTTCAAATCAATGCGATGTAGAAGGTTTAGCTTCAAATCCATGCGAAACAAATGATTTTGCTTCAAACACTTGGGATATAAGTGATATAGCTTCAAATGCAGACGGAACAAACGAGTTAGCTTCGAAATCCATGTGAAACATATCATTTAGCTTTAAATCGATGCGAAGTAGAAGGCTTAGCTTCAAATCCATGCGAAACAAATGATTTAGCTTCAGATACTTGCGATATAAGTGATGTAGCGACAAATGCAGACGAAACAAACGAGCTACCTTCAACTCCATGCGAAACATATGACTGAGCTTCAAACCAATGCGATGTAGAAGATGTAGCTTCAAATTAATGCGATGTGAAGGTTCTGCTTCAAATCCATGCGAAACCAATGTTTTAGCTTCAGATACTTGCGATGTAAGTGATATAGCTTCAAATTCAGACGAAACGAACGAGTTAGCTTCAAAATCCATGCGATACATATCATTTAACTTCAAATCGATACGAAGTAGAAGGCTTAGCTTCAAATCCATGAGAAACAAATGATTTAGCTTCAGATACTTGCGATATAAGTGATATAGCTTCAAATGCAGACGAAACAAACGAGTTAACTTCAAATCCATGCAAAACACATGAGTTTTCTTCTAATACTTGCGATATAAGTGATGTAGCGACAAATGCAGACGAAACAATCGAGCTACCTTCAACTCCATGCGAAACATGTGACTGAGCTTCAAACCAATGCGATGTAGAAGGTGTAGCTTCAAATCCATGCGAAACCAAAGATTAAGCTTCAGATACTTGCGATGTAAGTGATATAGCTTCAAATTCAGACGAAACGAACGAGTTAGCTTCAAATCCAAGAGAATCGCATGATTTAGCTTCAAATCAATGAGACTTATTAGGTTCAGCTTCAAATGCATTCGAAACAAATGATTTAGCTTCAAACACTTGGGATATGAGTGATATAGCTTCAAATGCAGACGAAACAAATGAGTTAGCTTCAAAATCCATGTGAAACACATCATTTAGCTTTAAATCGATGCGACGTAGAAGGCTTAGCTTCAAATCCATGCGACACAAATGATTTAGCTTCAGATACTTGCGATATAAGTGATATAGCTTCAAGTGCAGACGAATCAAACGAGTTAGCTTCAAATTCAAGCGAAGCACATAATTTATCTTCAAATTCATGCGAAACACATGGTTTAGCTTCATATTCTTGCGAAACAAATGGTTTAGCTTCAGATACTTGTGATAAACATGATTTAGCTTCAACTGCATGTGAAACAGACGTGTTAGCATCAAATCCAAGCGAATCAAATGACTTAGTTTCAAATCAATGCGAAGTTGAAGGCTTAGCTTCAAATCCATGCGAAATAAATGAGTTACCTTCAAATACTTGCGATATATATGAAACAGCTTCAAATGCAGGCGAAACAAACGCGTTAAATTGAAATCCATGGAAATACATGATTTAACTTCACATCAAAGCGGAGTAGAATGTTTAGCTCCAAATCCATGCGAAACAAATGATTTACCTTCAAATACTTTCGGTATAAATGAAACAGCATCAAATGCAGGAGAAACAAACGAGTTAGCTCCAATTCCATGCAAAACACGTGATCAAACTTCAAATCAATGCGAACTAGATTTCTCAGCTTCAAATGCATGCGAAACAAATGACTTAGCTTCAGATACATGCGATATAAGTGATATAGCTTCAAATGCAGACGAATCAAACGAGTTAGCTTCAAAATCTATCGGATACACGTGAATTAGCTTGAAATCAATGCGGAGTAGAAGTCTGAGCTTCAAATCCAGGCGAAACAAATGATTTAGGTTCAGATAATTGCGATATAAGTGATATAGTTGCAAATGCAGGAGGAACAAACTAGTTAGCTCCAAATCCATGCGACACAAATGATTTAGCTTCAAATCAATGCGATGTAGAAGGATTAGCTTCAAATCCATGCGAAACAAATGATTTAGCTTCAAATCAATGCGATGTAGAAGGTTTAGCTTCAAATCCATGCGAAACAAATGATTTTGCTTCAAACACTTGGGATATAAGTGATATAGCTTCAAATGCAGACGGAACAAACGAGTTAGCTTCAAAATCCATGTGAAACATATCATTTAGCTTTAAATCGATGCGAAGTAGAAGGCTTAGCTTCAAATCCATGCGAAGCAAATGATTCAGCTTCAAACACTTGGGTTATAGGTGATATAGCTTCAACTGCATGCGAAACAAACGAGTTAGCTTCAAATCCATGCAAAACACATGATTAAGCTTCAAATCAATGTTATGTGGAATATAGCTTCATATCCATGCGACACAAATGATTTAGCTTCAGATACTTGCGATATAAGTGATATAGCTTCAAATGTAGACGAAACAAACGAGTTAGCTTCATATCCAAGAGAAACACATGATTCAGCTTCAAATCAATGCGATGTAGGAGGTTTATCTACAAATCCATGCGAAACATATGATATAGGGGCAGATACTTGCGATATAAGGGATATAGCTTCAAATGCAGGGGAAACAATCGAGTTAGCTTCAAATCCATGCAAAACACATGATTTAGCTTCAAATCAGTACGATGTAGAAGGTTTAGCTTCAAACCCATGCGAAACAAATGATTTAGCATCACATACTTGCGATATCAGTGATATAGCTTCAAATGCAGCCGAAACAAACGAGTTAGCTTAATATCCAAGCGAAACACATGATTTAGCTTCAAAATCAATGCGACGTAGTAGGATTAGCTTCAAATCCATGCGAAACGAATGATTTAGCTTCAAACACATGGAGTATATGTGATGTAGCTTTCAAATGCAGACGAAACAAACAAGTGCGATAAAAGTGATATAGATTCAAATGCACGAGGAACCAAACGAGTTAGCTTCAAAATGCATGCGAAACACTTGATTTAGCTTCAAATCAATGCGATGTAGAAGGTTTTCTTTCAAATCCATGCGAAACAAATGATTTTGCTTCAAACACTTGGGATATAAGTGATATAGCTTCAAATGCAGATGGAACAAACGAGTTAGCTTCAAAATCCATGTGAAACACATCATTTAGCTTTAAATCGATGCGAAGTAGAAGGCTTAGCTTCAAATCCATGCGAAACAAATGATTTAGCTTCAGATACTTGCGATATAAGTGATATAGCTTCAAATGCAGACGAAACAAACGAGTTAACTTCAAATCCATGCAAAACACATGAGTTTTCTTCTAATACTTGCGATATAAGTGATGTAGCGACAAATGCAGACGAAACAATCGAACTACCTTCAACTCCATGCGAAACATGTGACTGAGCTTCAAACCAATGCGATGTAGAAGGTGTAGCTTCAAATCCATGCGAAACCAAAGATTAAGCTTCAGATACTTGCGATGTAAGTGATATAGCTTCAAATTCAGACGAAACGAACGAGTTAGCTTCAAATCCAAGAGAATCGCATGATTTAGCTTCAAATCAATGAGACTTATTAGGTTCAGCTTCAAATGCATTCGAAACAAATGATTTAGCTTCAAACACTTGGGATATGAGTGATATAGCTTCAAATGCAGACGAAACAAATGAGTTAGCTTCAAAATCCATGTGAAACACATCATTTAGCTTTAAATCGATGCGACGTAGAAGGCTTAGCTTCAAATCCATGCGACACAAATGATTTAGCTTCAGATACTTGCGATATAAGTGATATAGCTTCAAGTGCAGACGAATCAAACGAGTTAGCTTCAAATTCAAGCGAAGCACATAATTTATCTTCAAATTCATGCGAAACACATGGTTTAGCTTCATATTCTTGCGAAACAAATGGTTTAGCTTCAGATACTTGTGATAAACATGATTTAGCTTCAACTGCATGTGAAACAAACGTGTTAGCATCAAATCCAAGCGAATCAAATGACTTAGTTTCAAATCAATGCGAAGTTGAAGGCTTAGCTTCAAATCCATGCGAAATAAATGAGTTACCTTCAAATACTTGCGATATATATGAAACAGCTTCAAATGCAGGCGAAACAAACGCGTTAAATTGAAATCCATGGAAATACATGATTTAACTTCACATCAAAGCGGAGTAGAATGTTTAGCTCCAAATCCATGCGAAACAAATGATTTACCTTCAAATACTTTCGGTATAAATGAAACAGCATCAAATCCAAGCGAATCAAATGACTTAGTTTCAAATCAATGCGAAGTTAAGGCTTAGCTTCAAATCCATGCGAAATAAATGAGTTACCTTCAAATACTTGCGATATATATGAAACAGCTTCAAATGCAGGCGAAACAAACGCGTTAAATTGAAATCCATGGAAATACATGATTTAACTTCACATCAAAGCGGAGTAGAATGTTTAGCTCCAAATCCATGCGAAACAAATGATTTACCTTCAAATACTTTCGGTATAAATGAAACAGCATCAAATGCAGGAGAAACAAACGAGTTACCTCCAATTCCATGCAAAACACGTGATCAAACTTCAAATCAATGCGAACTAGATATCTCAGCTTCAAATGCATGCGAAACAAATGATTTAGCTTCAGATACATGCGATATAAGTGATATAGCTTCAAATGCAGACGAATCAAACGAGTTAGCTTCAAAATCTATCGGATACACGTGAATTAGCTTGAAATCAATGCGGAGTAGAAGTCTGAGCTTCAAATCCAGGCGAAACAAATGATTTAGGTTCAGGTAATTGCGATATAAGTGATATAGTTGCAAATGCAGGAGGAACAAACTAGTCAGCTCCAAATCCATGCGACACAAATGATTTAGCTTCAAATCAATGCGATGTAGAAGGATTAGCTTCAAATCCATGCGAAACAAATGATTTAGCTTCAAATCAATGCGATGTAGAAGGTTTAGCTTCAAATCCATGCGAAACAAATGATTTTGCTTCAAACACTTGGGATATAAGTGATATAGCTTCAAATGCAGACGGAACAAACGAGTTAGCTTCGAAATCCATGTGAAACATATCATTTAGCTTTAAATCGATGCGAAGTAGAAGGCTTAGCTTCAAATCCATGCGAAACAAATGATTTAGCTTCAGATACTTGCGATATAAGTGATGTAGCGACAAATGCAGACGAAACAAACGAGCTACCTTCAACTCCATGCGAAACATATGACTGAGCTTCAAACCAATGCGATGTAGAAGATGTAGCTTCAAATTAATGCGATGTGAAGGTTCTGCTTCAAATCCATGCGAAACCAATGTTTTAGCTTCAGATACTTGCGATGTAAGTGATATAGCTTCAAATTCAGACGAAACGAACGAGTTAGCTTCAAAATCCATGCGATACATATCATTTAACTTCAAATCGATACGAAGTAGAAGGCTTAGCTTCAAATCCATGAGAAACAAATGATTTAGCTTCAGATACTTGCGATATAAGTGATATAGCTTCAAATGTAGACGAAACAAACGAGTTAGCTTCATATCCAAGAGAAACACATGATTCAGCTTCAAATCAATGCGATGTAGGAGGTTTATCTACAAATCCATGCGAAACATATGATATAGGGGCAGATACTTGCGATATAAGGGATATAGCTTCAAATGCAGGGGAAACAATCGAGTTAGCTTCAAATCCATGCAAAACACATGATTTAGCTTCAAATCAGTACGATGTAGAAGGTTTAGCTTCAAACCCATGCGAAACAAATGATTTAGCATCACATACTTGCGATATCAGTGATATAGCTTCAAATGCAGCCGAAACAAACGAGTTAGCTTAATATCCAAGCGAAACACATGATTTAGCTTCAAAATCAATGCGACGTAGTAGGATTAGCTTCAAATCCATGCGAAACGAATGATTTAGCTTCAAACACATGGAGTATATGTGATGTAGCTTTCAAATGCAGACGAAACAAACAAGTGCGATAAAAGTGATATAGATTCAAATGCACGAGGAACCAAACGAGTTAGCTTCAAAATGCATGCGAAACACTTGATTTAGCTTCAAATCAATGCGATGTAGAAGGTTTTCTTTCAAATCCATGCGAAACAAATGATTTTGCTTCAAACACTTGGGATATAAGTGATATAGCTTCAAATGCAGATGGAACAAACGAGTTAGCTTCAAAATCCATGTGAAACACATCATTTAGCTTTAAATCGATGCGAAGTAGAAGGCTTAGCTTCAAATCCATGCGAAACAAATGATTTAGCTTCAGATACTTGCGATATAAGTGATATAGCTTCAAATGCAGACGAAACAAACGAGTTAACTTCAAATCCATGCAAAACACATGAGTTTTCTTCTAATACTTGCGATATAAGTGATGTAGCGACAAATGCAGACGAAACAATCGAACTACCTTCAACTCCATGCGAAACATGTGACTGAGCTTCAAACCAATGCGATGTAGAAGGTGTAGCTTCAAATCCATGCGAAACCAAAGATTAAGCTTCAGATACTTGCGATGTAAGTGATATAGCTTCAAATTCAGACGAAACGAACGAGTTAGCTTCAAATCCAAGAGAATCGCATGATTTAGCTTCAAATCAATGAGACTTATTAGGTTCAGCTTCAAATGCATTCGAAACAAATGATTTAGCTTCAAACACTTGGGATATGAGTGATATAGCTTCAAATGCAGACGAAACAAATGAGTTAGCTTCAAAATCCATGTGAAACACATCATTTAGCTTTAAATCGATGCGACGTAGAAGGCTTAGCTTCAAATCCATGCGACACAAATGATTAAGCTTCAGATACTTGCGATATAAGTGATATAGCTTCAAGTGCAGACGACTCAAACGAGTTAGCTTCAAATTCAAGCGAAGCACATGATTTATCTTCAAATTCATGCGAAACACATGGTTTAGCTTCATATTCTTGCGAAACAAATGGTTTAGCTTCAGATACTTGTGATAAACATGATTTAGCTTCAACTGCATGTGAAACAAACGTGTTAGCATCAAATCCAAGCGAATCAAATGACTTAGTTTCAAATCAATGCGAAGTTGAAGGCTTAGCTTCAAATCCATGCGAAATAAATGAGTTACCTTCAAATACTTGCGATATATATGAAACAGCTTCAAATGCAGGCGAAACAAACGCGTTAAATTGAAATCCATGGAAATACATGATTTAACTTCACATCAAAGCGGAGTAGAATGTTTAGCTCCAAATCCATGCGAAACAAATGATTTACCTTCAAATACTTTCGGTATAAATGAAACAGCATCAAATGCAGGAGAAACAAACGAGTTAGCTCCAATTCCATGCAAAACACGTGATCAAACTTCAAATCAATGCGAACTAGATTTCTCAGCTTCAAATGCATGCGAAACAAATGACTTAGCTTCAGATACATGCGATATAAGTGATATAGCTTCAAATGCAGACGAATCAAACGAGTTAGCTTCAAAATCTATCGGATACACGTGAATTAGCTTGAAATCAATGCGGAGTAGAAGTCTGAGCTTCAAATCCAGGCGAAACAAATGATTTAGGTTCAGATAATTGCGATATAAGTGATATAGTTGCAAATGCAGGAGGAACAAACTAGTTAGCTCCAAATCCATGCGACACAAATGATTTAGCTTCAAATCAATGCGATGTAGAAGGATTAGCTTCAAATCCATGCGAAACAAATGATTTAGCTTCAAATCAATGCGATGTAGAAGGTTTAGCTTCAAATCCATGCGAAACAAATGATTTTGCTTCAAACACTTGGGATATAAGTGATATAGCTTCAAATGCAGACGGAACAAACGAGTTAGCTTCAAAATCCATGTGAAACATATCATTTAGCTTTAAATCGATGCGAAGTAGAAGGATTAGCTTCAAATCCATGCGAAACAAATGATTTAGCTTCAGATACTTGCGATATAAGTGATATAGCTTCAAATGCAGACGAAACAAACGAGTTAACTTCAAATCCATGCAAAACACATGATTTTTCTTCTAATACTTGCGATATAAGTGATGTAGCGACAAATGCAGACGAAACAAACGAGCTACCTTCAACTCCATGCGAAACATATGACTGAGCTTCAAACCAATGCGATGTAGAAGGTGTAGCTTCAAATTAATGCGATGTGAAGGTTTAGCTTCAAATCCATGCGAAACCAATGATTTAGCTTCAGATACTTGCGATGTAAGTGATATAGCTTCAAATTCAGACGAAACGAACGAGTTAGCTTCAAAACCAAGAGAATCGCATGATTTAGCTTCAAATCAATGCGACTTATTAGGTTCAGCTTCAAATGCATTCGAAACAAATGATTTAGCTTCAAACACTTGGGATATGAGTGATATAGCTTCAAATGCAGACGAAACAAATGAGTTAGCTTCAAAATCCATGTGAAACACATCATTTAGCTTTAAATCGATGCGACGTAGAAGGCTTAGCTTCAAATCCATGCGACACAAATGATTAAGCTTCAGATACTTGCGATATAAGTGATATAGCTTCAAGTGCAGACGACTCAAACGAGTTAGCTTCAAATTCAAGCGAAGCACATGATTTATCTTCAAATTCATGCGAAACACATGGTTTAGCTTCATATTCTTGCGAAACAAATGGTTTAGCTTCAGATACTTGTGATAAACATGATTTAGCTTCAACTGCATGTGAAACAAACGTGTTAGCATCAAATCCAAGCGAATCAAATGACTTAGTTTCAAATCAATGCGAAGTTGAAGGCTTAGCTTCAAATCCATGCGAAATAAATGAGTTACCTTCAAATACTTGCGATATATATGAAACAGCTTCAAATGCAGGCGAAACAAACGCGTTAAATTGAAATCCATGGAAATACATGATTTAACTTCACATCAAAGCGGAGTAGAATGTTTAGCTCCAAATCCATGCGAAACAAATGATTTACCTTCAAATACTTTCGGTATAAATGAAACAGCATCAAATGCAGGAGAAACAAACGAGTTACCTCCAATTCCATGCAAAACACGTGATCAAACTTCAAATCAATGCGAACTAGATATCTCAGCTTCAAATGCATGCGAAACAAATGATTTAGCTTCAGATACATGCGATATAAGTGATATAGCTTCAAATGCAGACGAATCAAACGAGTTAGCTTCAAAATCTATCGGATACACGTGAATTAGCTTGAAATCAATGCGGAGTAGAAGTCTGAGCTTCAAATCCAGGCGAAACAAATGATTTAGGTTCAGGTAATTGCGATATAAGTGATATAGTTGCAAATGCAGGAGGAACAAACTAGTCAGCTCCAAATCCATGCGACACAAATGATTTAGCTTCAAATCAATGCGATGTAGAAGGATTAGCTTCAAATCCATGCGAAACAAATGATTTAGCTTCAAATCAATGCGATGTAGAAGGTTTAGCTTCAAATCCATGCGAAACAAATGATTTTGCTTCAAACACTTGGGATATAAGTGATATAGCTTCAAATGCAGACGGAACAAACGAGTTAGCTTCGAAATCCATGTGAAACATATCATTTAGCTTTAAATCGATGCGAAGTAGAAGGCTTAGCTTCAAATCCATGCGAAACAAATGATTTAGCTTCAGATACTTGCGATATAAGTGATGTAGCGACAAATGCAGACGAAACAAACGAGCTACCTTCAACTCCATGCGAAACATATGACTGAGCTTCAAACCAATGCGATGTAGAAGATGTAGCTTCAAATTAATGCGATGTGAAGGTTCTGCTTCAAATCCATGCGAAACCAATGTTTTAGCTTCAGATACTTGCGATGTAAGTGATATAGCTTCAAATTCAGACGAAACGAACGAGTTAGCTTCAAAATCCATGCGATACATATCATTTAACTTCAAATCGATACGAAGTAGAAGGCTTAGCTTCAAATCCATGAGAAACAAATGATTTAGCTTCAGATACTTGCGATATAAGTGATATAGCTTCAAATGCAGACGAAACAAACGAGTTAACTTCAAATCCATGCAAAACACATGAGTTTTCTTCTAATACTTGCGATATAAGTGATGTAGCGACAAATGCAGACGAAACAATCGAGCTACCTTCAACTCCATGCGAAACATGTGACTGAGCTTCAAACCAATGCGATGTAGAAGGTGTAGCTTCAAATCCATGCGAAACCAAAGATTAAGCTTCAGATACTTGCGATGTAAGTGATATAGCTTCAAATTCAGACGAAACGAACGAGTTAGCTTCAAATCCAAGAGAATCGCATGATTTAGCTTCAAATCAATGAGACTTATTAGGTTCAGCTTCAAATGCATTCGAAACAAATGATTTAGCTTCAAACACTTGGGATATGAGTGATATAGCTTCAAATGCAGACGAAACAAATGAGTTAGCTTCAAAATCCATGTGAAACACATCATTTAGCTTTAAATCGATGCGACGTAGAAGGCTTAGCTTCAAATCCATGCGACACAAATGATTTAGCTTCAGATACTTGCGATATAAGTGATATAGCTTCAAGTGCAGACGAATCAAACGAGTTAGCTTCAAATTCAAGCGAAGCACATAATTTATCTTCAAATTCATGCGAAACACATGGTTTAGCTTCATATTCTTGCGAAACAAATGGTTTAGCTTCAGATACTTGTGATAAACATGATTTAGCTTCAACTGCATGTGAAACAGACGTGTTAGCATCAAATCCAAGCGAATCAAATGACTTAGTTTCAAATCAATGCGAAGTTGAAGGCTTAGCTTCAAATCCATGCGACACAAATGATTTAGCTTCAGATACTTGCGATATAAGTGATATAGCTTCAAGTGCAGACGAATCAAACGAGTTAGCTTCAAATTCAAGCGAAGCACATAATTTATCTTCAAATTCATGCGAAACACATGGTTTAGCTTCATATTCTTGCGAAACAAATGGTTTAGCTTCAGATACTTGTGATAAACATGATTTAGCTTCAACTGCATGTGAAACAGACGTGTTAGCATCAAATCCAAGCGAATCAAATGACTTAGTTTCAAATCAATGCGAAGTTGAAGGCTTAGCTTCAAATCCATGCGAAATAAATGAGTTACCTTCAAATACTTGCGATATATATGAAACAGCTTCAAATGCAGGCGAAACAAACGCGTTAAATTGAAATCCATGGAAATACATGATTTAACTTCACATCAAAGCGGAGTAGAATGTTTAGCTCCAAATCCATGCGAAACAAATGATTTACCTTCAAATACTTTCGGTATAAATGAAACAGCATCAAATGCAGGAGAAACAAACGAGTTAGCTCCAATTCCATGCAAAACACGTGATCAAACTTCAAATCAATGCGAACTAGATTTCTCAGCTTCAAATGCATGCGAAACAAATGACTTAGCTTCAGATACATGCGATATAAGTGATATAGCTTCAAATGCAGACGAATCAAACGAGTTAGCTTCAAAATCTATCGGATACACGTGAATTAGCTTGAAATCAATGCGGAGTAGAAGTCTGAGCTTCAAATCCAGGCGAAACAAATGATTTAGGTTCAGATAATTGCGATATAAGTGATATAGTTGCAAATGCAGGAGGAACAAACTAGTTAGCTCCAAATCCATGCGACACAAATGATTTAGCTTCAAATCAATGCGATGTAGAAGGATTAGCTTCAAATCCATGCGAAACAAATGATTTAGCTTCAAATCAATGCGATGTAGAAGGTTTAGCTTCAAATCCATGCGAAACAAATGATTTTGCTTCAAACACTTGGGATATAAGTGATATAGCTTCAAATGCAGACGGAACAAACGAGTTAGCTTCAAAATCCATGTGAAACATATCATTTAGCTTTAAATCGATGCGAAGTAGAAGGCTTAGCTTCAAATCCATGCGAAGCAAATGATTGAGCTTCAAACACTTGGGTTATAGGTGATATAGCTTCAACTGCATGCGAAACAAACGAGTTAGCTTCAAATCCATGCAAAACACATGATTAAGCTTCAAATCAATGTTATGTGGAATATAGCTTCATATCCATGCGACACAAATGATTTAGCTTCAGATACTTGCGATATAAGTGATATAGCTTCAAATGTAGACGAAACAAACGAGTTAGCTTCATATCCAAGAGAAACACATGATTCAGCTTCAAATCAATGCGATGTAGGAGGTTTATCTACAAATCCATGCGAAACATATGATATAGGGGCAGATACTTGCGATATAAGGGATATAGCTTCAAATGCAGGGGAAACAATCGAGTTAGCTTCAAATCCATGCAAAACACATGATTTAGCTTCAAATCAGTACGATGTAGAAGGTTTAGCTTCAAACCCATGCGAAACAAATGATTTAGCATCACATACTTGCGATATCAGTGATATAGCTTCAAATGCAGCCGAAACAAACGAGTTAGCTTAATATCCAAGCGAAACACATGATTTAGCTTCAAAATCAATGCGACGTAGTAGGATTAGCTTCAAATCCATGCGAAACGAATGATTTAGCTTCAAACACATGGAGTATATGTGATGTAGCTTTCAAATGCAGACGAAACAAACAAGTGCGATAAAAGTGATATAGATTCAAATGCACGAGGAACCAAACGAGTTAGCTTCAAAATGCATGCGAAACACTTGATTTAGCTTCAAATCAATGCGATGTAGAAGGTTTTCTTTCAAATCCATGCGAAACAAATGATTTTGCTTCAAACACTTGGGATATAAGTGATATAGCTTCAAATGCAGATGGAACAAACGAGTTAGCTTCAAAATCCATGTGAAACACATCATTTAGCTTTAAATCGATGCGAAGTAGAAGGCTTAGCTTCAAATCCATGCGAAACAAATGATTTAGCTTCAGATACTTGCGATATAAGTGATATAGCTTCAAATGCAGACGAAACAAACGAGTTAACTTCAAATCCATGCAAAACACATGAGTTTTCTTCTAATACTTGCGATATAAGTGATGTAGCGACAAATGCAGACGAAACAATCGAACTACCTTCAACTCCATGCGAAACATGTGACTGAGCTTCAAACCAATGCGATGTAGAAGGTGTAGCTTCAAATCCATGCGAAACCAAAGATTAAGCTTCAGATACTTGCGATGTAAGTGATATAGCTTCAAATTCAGACGAAACGAACGAGTTAGCTTCAAATCCAAGAGAATCGCATGATTTAGCTTCAAATCAATGAGACTTATTAGGTTCAGCTTCAAATGCATTCGAAACAAATGATTTAGCTTCAAACACTTGGGATATGAGTGATATAGCTTCAAATGCAGACGAAACAAATGAGTTAGCTTCAAAATCCATGTGAAACACATCATTTAGCTTTAAATCGATGCGACGTAGAAGGCTTAGCTTCAAATCCATGCGACACAAATGATTTAGCTTCAGATACTTGCGATATAAGTGATATAGCTTCAAGTGCAGACGAATCAAACGAGTTAGCTTCAAATTCAAGCGAAGCACATAATTTATCTTCAAATTCATGCGAAACACATGGTTTAGCTTCATATTCTTGCGAAACAAATGGTTTAGCTTCAGATACTTGTGATAAACATGATTTAGCTTCAACTGCATGTGAAACAAACGTGTTAGCATCAAATCCAAGCGAATCAAATGACTTAGTTTCAAATCAATGCGAAGTTGAAGGCTTAGCTTCAAATCCATGCGAAATAAATGAGTTACCTTCAAATACTTGCGATATATATGAAACAGCTTCAAATGCAGGCGAAACAAACGCGTTAAATTGAAATCCATGGAAATACATGATTTAACTTCACATCAAAGCGGAGTAGAATGTTTAGCTCCAAATCCATGCGAAACAAATGATTTACCTTCAAATACTTTCGGTATAAATGAAACAGCATCAAATGCAGGAGAAACAAACGAGTTAGCTCCAATTCCATGCAAAACACGTGATCAAACTTCAAATCAATGCGAACTAGATTTCTCAGCTTCAAATGCATGCGAAACAAATGACTTAGCTTCAGATACATGCGATATAAGTGATATAGCTTCAAATGCAGACGAATCAAACGAGTTAGCTTCAAAATCTATCGGATACACGTGAATTAGCTTGAAATCAATGCGGAGTAGAAGTCTGAGCTTCAAATCCAGGCGAAACAAATGATTTAGGTTCAGATAATTGCGATATAAGTGATATAGTTGCAAATGCAGGAGGAACAAACTAGTTAGCTCCAAATCCATGCGACACAAATGATTTAGCTTCAAATCAATGCGATGTAGAAGGATTAGCTTCAAATCCATGCGAAACAAATGATTTAGCTTCAAATCAATGCGATGTAGAAGGTTTAGCTTCAAATCCATGCGAAACAAATGATTTTGCTTCAAACACTTGGGATATAAGTGATATAGCTTCAAATGCAGACGGAACAAACGAGTTAGCTTCAAAATCCATGTGAAACATATCATTTAGCTTTAAATCGATGCGAAGTAGAAGGATTAGCTTCAAATCCATGCGAAACAAATGATTTAGCTTCAGATACTTGCGATATAAGTGATATAGCTTCAAATGCAGACGAAACAAACGAGTTAACTTCAAATCCATGCAAAACACATGATTTTTCTTCTAATACTTGCGATATAAGTGATGTAGCGACAAATGCAGACGAAACAAACGAGCTACCTTCAACTCCATGCGAAACATATGACTGAGCTTCAAACCAATGCGATGTAGAAGGTGTAGCTTCAAATTAATGCGATGTGAAGGTTTAGCTTCAAATCCATGCGAAACCAATGATTTAGCTTCAGATACTTGCGATGTAAGTGATATAGCTTCAAATTCAGACGAAACGAACGAGTTAGCTTCAAAACCAAGAGAATCGCATGATTTAGCTTCAAATCAATGCAACTTATTAGGTTCAGCTTCAAATGCATTCGAAACAAATGATTTAGCTTCAAACACTTGGGATATGAGTGATATAGCTTCAAATGCAGACGAAACAAATGAGTTAGCTTCAAAATCCATGTGAAACACATCATTTAGCTTTAAATCGATGCGACGTAGAAGGCTTAGCTTCAAATCCATGCGAAACAAATGATTTAGCTTCAGATACTTGCGATATAAGTGATGTAGCGACAAATGCAGACGAAACAAACGAGCTACCTTCAACTCCATGCGAAACATATGACTGAGCTTCAAACCAATGCGATGTAGAAGGTGTAGCTTCAAATTAATGCGATGTGAAGGTTCTGCTTCAAATCCATGCGAAACCAATGTTTTAGCTTCAGATACTTGCGATGTAAGTGATATAGCTTCAAATTCAGACGAAACGAACGAGTTAGCTTCAAAATCCATGCGATACATATCATTTAACTTCAAATCGATACGAAGTAGAAGGCTTAGCTTCAAATCCATGAGAAACAAATGATTTAGCATCAGATACATGCGATACATGTGATATAGCTTCAAATGCAGAGCAAACAAACGAGTTGGCTTAATTTCCATGCAAAACACATGATTAAGCTTCAAATCAATGCTATGTGGAAGGTTTAGCTTCAAATCCATGCGACACAAATGATTTAGCTTCAGATACTTTCTATGTAAGTGATATAGCTTCAAATGCACACGATACAAACGAGTTAGCTTCAAATCAATGCGAAACACATGATTTAGCTTCAAATCAATTCGATGTAGAAGGTTAAGCTTCAAATCCATGCGAAGCAAATGATTGAGCTTCAAACACTTGGGTTATAGGTGATATAGCTTCAACTGCATGCGAAACAAACGAGTTAGCTTCAAATCCATGCAAAACACATGATTAAGCTTCAAATCAATGTTATGTGGAATATAGCTTCATATCCATGCGACACAAATGATTTAGCTTCAGATACTTGCGATATAAATGATATAGCTTCAAATGTAGACGAAACAAACGAGTTAGCTTCATATCCAAGAGAAACACATGATTCAGCTTCAAATCAATGCGATGTAGGAGGTTTATCTACAAATCCATGCGAAACATATGATATAGGGGCAGATACTTGCGATATAAGGGATATAGCTTCAAATGCAGGGGAAACAATCGAGTTAGCTTCAAATCCATGCAAAACACATGATTTAGCTTCAAATCAGTACGATGTAGAAGGTTTAGCTTCAAACCCATGCGAAACAAATGATTTAGCATCACATACTTGCGATATCAGTGATATAGCTTCAAATGCAGCCGAAACAAACGAGTTAGCTTAATATCCAAGCGAAACACATGATTTAGCTTCAAAATCAATGCGACGTAGTAGGATTAGCTTCAAATCCATGCGAAACGAATGATTTAGCTTCAAACACATGGAGTATATGTGATGTAGCTTTCAAATGCAGACGAAACAAACAAGTGCGATAAAAGTGATATAGATTCAAATGCACGAGGAACCAAACGAGTTAGCTTCAAAATGCATGCGAAACACTTGATTTAGCTTCAAATCAATGCGATGTAGAAGGTTTTCTTTCAAATCCATGCGAAACAAATGATTTTGCTTCAAACACTTGGGATATAAGTGATATAGCTTCAAATGCAGATGGAACAAACGAGTTAGCTTCAAAATCCATGTGAAACACATCATTTAGCTTTAAATCGATGCGAAGTAGAAGGCTTAGCTTCAAATCCATGCGAAACAAATGATTTAGCTTCAGATACTTGCGATATAAGTGATATAGCTTCAAATGCAGACGAAACAAACGAGTTAACTTCAAATCCATGCAAAACACATGAGTTTTCTTCTAATACTTGCGATATAAGTGATGTAGCGACAAATGCAGACGAAACAATCGAACTACCTTCAACTCCATGCGAAACATGTGACTGAGCTTCAAACCAATGCGATGTAGAAGGTGTAGCTTCAAATCCATGCGAAACCAAAGATTAAGCTTCAGATACTTGCGATGTAAGTGATATAGCTTCAAATTCAGACGAAACGAACGAGTTAGCTTCAAATCCAAGAGAATCGCATGATTTAGCTTCAAATCAATGAGACTTATTAGGTTCAGCTTCAAATGCATTCGAAACAAATGATTTAGCTTCAAACACTTGGGATATGAGTGATATAGCTTCAAATGCAGACGAAACAAATGAGTTAGCTTCAAAATCCATGTGAAACACATCATTTAGCTTTAAATCGATGCGACGTAGAAGGCTTAGCTTCAAATCCATGCGACACAAATGATTTAGCTTCAGATACTTGCGATATAAGTGATATAGCTTCAAGTGCAGACGAATCAAACGAGTTAGCTTCAAATTCAAGCGAAGCACATAATTTATCTTCAAATTCATGCGAAACACATGGTTTAGCTTCATATTCTTGCGAAACAAATGGTTTAGCTTCAGATACTTGTGATAAACATGATTTAGCTTCAACTGCATGTGAAACAAACGTGTTAGAATCAAATCCAAGCGAATCAAATGACTTAGTTTCAAATCAATGCTAAGTTGAAGGCTTAGCTTCAAATCCATGCGAAATAAATGAGTTACCTTCAAATACTTGCGATATATATATGAAACAGCTTCAAATGCAGGCGAAACAAACGCGTTAAATTGAAATCCATGGAAACACATAATTTAACTTCAGATCAAAGCGGAGTAGAATGTTTAGCTCCAAATCCATGCGAAACGAATGACTTACCTTCAAATACTTTCGGTATAAATGAAACAGCATCAAATGCAGGAGAAACAAACGAGTTAGCTCCAATTCCATGCAAAACACGTGATCAAACTTCAAATCAATGCGAACTAGATATCTCAGCTTCAAATGCATGCGAAACAAATGATTTAGCTTCAGATACATGCGATATATGTGATATAGCTTCAAATGCAGACGAATCAAACGAGTTAGCTTCAAAATCTATCGGATACACGTGAATTAGCTTGAAATCAATGCGGAGTAGAAGTCTGAGCTTCAAATCCAGGCGAAACAAATGATTTAGGTTCAGATAATTGCGATATAAGTGATATAGTTGCAAATGCAGGAGGAACAAACTAGTTAGCTCCAAATCCATGCGACACAAATGATTTAGCTTCAGATACTTGCAATATAAGTGATATAGCTTCAAATGCAGACGAAACAAACGAGTTAACTTCAAATCCATGCAAAACACATGATTTTTCTTCTAATACTTGCGATATAAGTGATGTAGCGACAAATGCAGACGAAACAAACGAGCTACCTTCAACTCCATGCGAAACATATGACTGAGCTTCAAACCAATGCGATGTAGAAGGTGTAGCTTCAAATTAATGCGACGTAGAAGGCTTAGCTTCAAATCCATGCGACACAAATGATTAAGCTTCAGATACTTGCGATATAAGTGATATAGCTTCAAGTGCAGACGACTCAAACGAGTTAGCTTCAAATTCAAGCGAAGCACATGATTTATCTTCAAATTCATGCGAAACACATGGTTTAGCTTCATATTCTTGCGAAACAAATGGTTTAGCTTCAGATACTTGTGATAAACATGATTTAGCTTCAACTGCATGTGAAACAAACGTGTTAGCATCAAATCCAAGCGAATCAAATGACATAGTTTCAAATCAATACGAAGTTGAAGGCTTAGCTTCAAATCCATGCGAAATAAATGATTTACCTTCAAATACTTTCGGTATAAATGAAACAGCATCAAATGCAGGAGAAACAAACGAGTTAGCTCCAATTCCATGCAAAACACGTGATCAAACTTCAAATCAATGCGAACTAGATATCTCAGCTTCAAATGCATGCGAAACAAATGATTTAGCTTCAGATACATGCCATATAAGTGATATAGCTTCAAATGCAGACGAATCAAACGAGTTAGCTTCAAAATCCATGCGATACATATCATTTAACTTCAAATCGATACGAAGTAGAAGGCTTAGCTTCAAATCCATGAGAAACAAATGATTTAGCATCAGATACATGCGATACATGTGATATAGCTTCAAATGCAGAGCAAACAAACGAGTTAGCTTAATTTCCATGCAAAACACATGATTAAGCTTCAAATCAATGCTATGTGGAAGGTTTAGCTTCAAATCCATGCGACACAAATGATTTAGCTTCAGATACTTTCTATGTAAGTGATATAGCTTCAAATGCACACGATACAAACGAGTTAGCTTCAAATCCATGCAAAACACATGATTAAGCTTCAAATCAATGTTATGTGGAATATAGCTTCATATCCATGCGACCAAATGATTTAGCTTCAGATACTTGCGATATAAGTGATATAGCTTCAAATGTAGACGAAACAAACGAGTTAGCTTCATATCCAAGAGAAACACATGATTCAGCTTCAAATCAATGCGATGTAGGAGGTTTATCTACAAATCCATGCGAAACATATGATATAGGGGCAGATACTTGCGATATAAGGGATATAGCTTCAAATGCAGGGGAAACAATCGAGTTAGCTTCAAATCTATGCAAAACACATGATTTAGCTTCAAATCAGTACGATGTAGAAGGTTTAGCTTCAAATCCATGCGAAACAAATGATTTAGCATCACATACTTGCGATATCAGTGATATAGCTTCAAATGCAGCCGAAACAAACGAGTTAGCTTAATATCCAAGCGAAACACATGATTTAGCTTCAAAATCAATGCGACGTAGTAGGATTAGCTTCAAATCCATGCGAAACGAATGATTTAGCTTCAAACACATGGAGTATATGTGATGTAGCTTTCAAATGCAGACGAAACAAACAAGTGCGATAAAAGTGATATAGATTCAAATGCACGAGGAACCAAACGAGTTAGCTTCAAAATGCATGCGAAACACTTGATTTAGCTTCAAATCAATGCGATGTAGAAGGTTTTCTTTCAAATCCATGCGAAACAAATGATTTCGCTTCAAACACTTGGGATATAAGTGATATAGCTTCAAATGCAGATGGAACAAACGAGTTAGCTTCAAAATCCATGTGAAACACATCATTTAGCTTTAAATCGATGCGAAGTAGAAGGCTTAGCTTCAAATCCATGCGAAACAAATGATTTAGCTTCAGATACTTGCGATATAAGTGATATAGCTTCAAATGCAGACGAAACAAACGAGTTAACTTCAAATCCATGCAAAACACATGAGTTTTCTTCTAATACTTGCGATATAAGTGATGTAGCGACAAATGCAGACGAAACAATCGAGCTACCTTCAACTCCATGCGAAACATGTGACTGAGCTTCAAACCAATGCGATGTAGAAGGTGTAGCTTCAAATCCATGCGAAACCAATGATTAAGCTTCAGATACTTGCGATGTAAGTGATAAAGCTTCAAATGCACACGATACAAACGAGTTAGCTTCAAATCAATGCGAAACACATGATTTAGCTTCAAATAAATTCGATGTAGAAGGTTAAGCTTCAAATCCATGCGAAGCAAATGATTGAGCTTCAAACACTTGGGATATAGGTGATATAGCTTCAACTGCATGCGAAACAAACGAGTTAGCTTCAAATCCATGCAAAACACATGATTAAGCTTCAAATCAATGTTATGTGGAATATAGCTTCATATCCATGCGACACAAATGATTTAGCTTCTAATACTTGCGATATAAGTGATGTAGCGACAAATGCAGACGAAACAATCGAGCTACCTTCAACTCCATGCGAAACATGTGACTGAGCTTCAAACCAATGCGATGTAGAAGGTGTAGCTTCAAATCCATGCGAAACCAATGATTAAGCTTCAGATACTTGCGATGTAAGTGATATAGCTTCCAATTCAGACGAAACGAACGAGTTAGCTTCAAAACCAAGAGAATCGCATGATTTAGCTTCAAATCAATGAGACTTATTAGGTTCAGCTTCAAATGCATTCGAAACAAATGATTTAGCTTCAAACACTTGGGATATGAGTGATATAGCTTCAAATGCAGACGAAACAAATGAGTTAGCTTCAAAATCCATGTGAAACACATCATTTAGCTTTAAATCGATGCGACGTAGAAGGCTTAGCTTCAAATCCATGCGACACAAATGATTTAGCTTCAGATACTTGCGATATAAGTGATATAGCTTCAAGTGCAGACGAATCAAACGAGTTAGCTTCAAATTCAAGCGAAGCACATAATTTATCTTCAAATTCATGCGAAACACATCGTTTAGCTTCATATTCTTGCGAAACAAATGGTTTAGCTTCAGATACTTGTGATAAACATGATTTAGCTTCAACTGCATGTGAAACAAACGTGTTAGAATCAAATCCAAGCGAATCAAATGACTTAGTTTCAAATCAATGCGAAGTTGAAGGCTTAGCTTCAAATCCATGCGAAATAAATGAGTTACCTTCAAATACTTGCGATATATATATGAAACAGCTTCAAATGCAGGCGAAACAAACGCGTTTAATTGAAATCCATGGAAACACATGATTTAACTTCAGATCAAAGCGGAGTAGAATGTTTAGCTCCAAATCCATGCGAAACGAATGACTTACCTTCAAATACTTTCGGTATAAATGAAACAGCATCAAATGCAGGAGAAACAAACGAGTTAGCTCCAATTCCATGCAAAACACGTGATCAAACTTCAAATCAATGCGAACTAGATATCTCAGCTTCAAATGCATGCGGAAACAAATGATTTAGCTTCAGATACATGCTATATAAGTGATATAGCTTCAAATGCAGACGAATCAAACGAGTTAGCTTCAAAATCTATCGATACACCTGAATTAGCTTGAAATCAATGCGGAGTAGAAGTCTGAGCTTCAAATCCAGGCGAAACAAATGATTTAGGTTCAGATAATTGCGATATAAGTGATATAGTTGCAAATGCAGGAGGAACAAACTAGTTAGCACCAAATCCATGCGACACAAATGATTTAGCTTCAGATACTTGCGATATAAGTGATATAGCTTCAAAATGCAGACGAAACAAACGAGTTACTTCAAATCCATGCAAAACACATGATTTTTCTTCTAATACTTGCGATATAAGTGATGTAGCGACAATGCAGACGAAACAAACGAGCTACCTTCAACTCCATGCGAAACATATGACTGAGCTTCAAACCAATGCGATGTAGAAGGTGTAGCTTCAAATTAATGCGACGTAGAAGGCTTAGCTTCAAATCCATGCGACACAAATGATTAAGCTTCAGATACTTGCGATATAAGTGATATACTTCAAGTGCAGACGACTCAAACGAGTTAGCTTCAAATTCAAGCGAAGCACATGATTTATCTTCAAATTCATGCGAAACACATGGTTTAGCTTCATATTCTTGCGAAACAAATGGTTTAGCTTCAGATACTTGTGATAAACATGATTTAGCTTCAACTGCATGTGAAACAAACGTGTTAGCATCAAATCCAAGCGAATCAAATGACCTAGTTTCAAATCAATACGAAGTTGAAGGTTTAGCTTCAAATCCATGCGAAATAAATGATTTACCTTCAAATACTTTCGGTATAAATGAAACAGCATCAAATGCAGGAGAAACAAACGAGTTAGCTCCAATTCCATGCAAAACACGTGATCAAACTTCAAATCAATGCGAACTAGATATCTCAGCTTCAAATGCATGCGAAACAAATGATTTAGCTTCAGATACATGCGATATAAGTGATATAGCTTCAAATGCAGACGAATCAAACGAGTTAGCTTCAAAATCTATCGGATACACGTGAATTAGCTTGAAATCAATGCGGAGTAGAAGTCTGAGCTTCAAATCCAGGCGAAACAAATGATTTAGGTTCAGATACTTGCTATATAAGTGATATAGTTTCAAATGCAGGAGGAACAAACTAGTTAGCACCAAATCCATGCGACACAAATGATTTAGCTTCAAATTAATGCGATGTAGAAGGATTAGCTTCAAATCCATGCGAAACAAATGATTTAGCTTCACATCAATGCGATGTAGAAGGTTTAGCTTCAAATCCATGCGAAACAAATGATTTTGCTTCAAACACTTGGGATATAAGTTATATAGCTTCAAATGCAGATGGAACAAACGAGTTAGCTTCAAAATCCATGTGAAACACAACATTTAGCTTTAAATCGATGCGAAGTAGAAGGCTTAGCTTCAAATCCATGCGAAACAAATGATTTAGCTTCAGATAATTGCGATATAAGTGATATAGATTCAAATGCACGAGAAACAAACGAGTTAGCTTCAAATCCATGCGAAATACATGAATCAGCTTCAAATCAATGCAAATCAAATGGTTTAGCTTCAGATACTTGCTACATAAATGATATAGCTTCAAATGCGGGCGAAACAAACAAGTAAAATGAAACACATGATTTTGCTTCAAATAAAAGCGAAACACACGATTTAGCTACAAATTAATGCCATGTAGAGGGTTTAGCATCAAATCCATGCGAAACAAATGATTTAAGTTCAGATACTTGCAATATAAGTGATAACGCTTCAAATGCAGACGAAACAAACGAGTTAGCTTCATATCCAAGCGAAACACATGATTTAGCTTCCAAATCAATGCGACGTAGAAGGATTAGCTTCAAATCCATGCGAAACAAATGATGTAGGTGCAGATACTTTCGATATAAGGGATATAGCTTCAAATGCAGTGGAAACATTCGAGTTAGCTTCAAATCCATGCAAAACACATGATTTAGCATCAAATCAGTACGATGTAGAAGGTTTAGCTTCAAATCCATGCGGAACAAGTGATTTAGCTTCAGATACTTGCGATATAAGTGATGTAGCGACAAATGCAGACGAAACAAACGAGCTACCTTCAACTCCATGCGAAACATATGACTTAGCTTCAAACCAATGCGATGTAGAAGGTGTAGCTTCAAATTAATGCGATGTGAAGGTTTAGCTTCAAATCCATGCGAAACCAATGATTTAGCTTCAGATACTTGCGTTATAAGCGATGTAGCTTCAAATGCAGACAAAACAAACGAGATAGCTTCATATCCAAGCGAAACACATGATATAGTTTCAAATCAATGCGATGTAGTAGGTTTAGCTTCAAATCCATGCGAAACGAATGATTTAGCTTCAAACACATGGGGTGTATGTGGTGTAGCTTCAAATGCAGACGAAACAAACAAGTTCGCTTCAAAGCCATGCGAAACACATGATTTAGCTTCAAAATCAATGCGACGTAGAAGGATTAGGTTCAAATCCATGCGAAGCAAATGATTGACCTTCAAACACTTGGGATATAGGTGATACAGCTTCAACTGCATGCGAAACAAACGAGTTAGCTTCCAATCCATGCGAAAGATATGATTTAGCAGCAAATCAATGCGATGTAGAAGGTTTAGCTTCAAATCCATGCGAAACAAATGATATAGGTGCAGATACTTTCGATATAAGGGATATAGCCTCAAATGCAGAGGAAACAAACGAGTTAGCTTAAAATCCATGCAAAATACATGATTAAGCTTCAAATCAATGCGACGTGGAAGATTTAGCTTCAAATCCATGCGAAACAAACGAGTTAGCTTCAAATCCATGGGAAACATATGATTTAGCTTCAAATCAATTCGAAGTAGAAGGATTAGCTTCAAATCCATGCAAAACAAATGATTTAGCATCAGATACTTGCGATGTATGTGACATTTCTTCAAATGCAGCCGAAACAAACGTGTTAGCTTCAAATCGATGCGAGGCACATGATTTAGCTGCAAATCAATGCGATGTAGAAGGTTTAGCTTCAAATCCATGCGACACAAATGATTTAGCATCAGATACATGCGATACATGTGATATAGCTTCAAATGCAGAGCGAACAAACGAGTTAGCTTAATTTCCATGCAAAACACATGCTTAAGCTTCAAATCAATGCTATGTGGAAGGTTTAGCTTCAAATCCATGCGACACAAATGATTTAGCTTCAGATACTTGCGATATAAGTGATATAGCTTCAAGTGCAGACGAATCAAACGAGTTAGCTTCAAATTCAAGCGAAGCACATGATATATCTTCAAATTCATGCGAAACACATGGTTTAGCTTCATATTCTTGCGAAACAAATGGTTTACCTTCAGATACTTGTGATAAACATGATTTAGCTTCAACTGCATATGAAACAAACGTGTTAGCATCAAATCCAAGCGAATCAAATGACTTAGTTTCAAATCAATGCGAAGTTGAAGGCTTAGCTACAAATCCATGCGAAATAAATGAGTTACCTTCAAATACTTTCGGTATAAATGAAACAGCATCAAATGCAGGAGAAACAAACGAGTTAGCTCCAAATCCATGCGACACAAATGATTTACCTTCAAATCAATGCGATGTAGAAGGATTAGCTTCAAATCCATGCGAAACAAATGATTTAGCTTCAAATCAATGCGATGCAGAAGGTTTAGCTTCAAATCCATGCGAAACAAATGATTTAGCTTCAAACAATTGAGATATAAGTGATATAGCTTCAAATGCAGCCGAAGCAAACGAGTTAGCTTCAAATCCAAGCGAATCACATGATTTAGCTTCAAATCAATGCGATGTAGAAGGTTTAGATTCAAATCCATGCGAAACAAATGATTTAGCTTCAAACAATTGGGATATAAATGATATAGCTTCAAATGCAGACGAATCAAACGAGTTAGCTTCAAATCCATGCAAAACACATGATTAAGCTTCAAATCGATGCGAAGTAGAAGGCTTAGCTTCAAAGCAATGCAATGTAGAAGGTTTAGCTTTAAATCAATGCAATGTAGAAGGTTTTGCTTCAAATCAATACGATGTAGAAGGTTTAGATTCAAATCCATGCGACATAAATTATTTAGCATCATCTACATGCGATATAAGTGATATAGCTTCAAATGCAGGGAAAACAAACGAGCTACTTTCAACTCCATGCGAAACACATGATTTAGCTTCAAATCCATGCGAAAAACATGATTTAGCAGCAAATCAATGCGAAGTAGAAGGTTTATCTTCCTATCCATGCGAAACAAATAGTCCAGCTTCAAACACTTCTGATATACATAATTTAGCTTCAACTGCATGCGAAACAAACGAGTTAGCTTCAAATCCATGCGAAACACATGATTAGGCTTCAAATCAATTCGAAGTAGAAGGATTAGCACCAAATCCATGCGAAACAAATGGTTTAGCTACAAATACTTGTGATATACGTTATTTATATTCAACTGCATGCGCAACAAACGAATTAGCTTAAATCCATGCGAAACACATGACTTAGCAGCAAATCAACGCTATGTAGAAGGTTCAGCTTCAAATCCATGCGAAACAAATGATTTAGTTTGAAACACTTGGAATATAAGTGATATAGCTTCAAATGCAGACGAAACAAACGATTTAGCTTCAATTCCATGCAAAACACATGATTAAGCTTCAAATCAATGCTATGTAGAAGGTTTAGCTTCAAATCCATGCGACACAAATGATTTAACATCAGATAGTTGCGATATAAGTGATATAGCTTCAACTGCATGCGAAACAAACGAGATAGCTTCAAATCCAAGCCAAAGACATGATTTAGCTTCAAATCAATGCGAAATAGAAGGCTTATCTTCGAATCTATGCGAAACAAATGGTTTACCTTCAAATACTTGTGATATACATGACTTAGCATCAACTGCATGCGAAACAAACGAGTTAGCTTCAATCCATGCGAAGCACATGATTTAGCTTCAAATCAATGCGAAGTAGAAGGCTGATTTTCGAATCCATGCGAAACAAATGGTTTAGCTTCAAAGACTGTGATATACATGATTTAGCTTCAAATGCATACGAAACAATCGAGTTAGCATCAAATCCTTGCGAAACACATGACTTAGCTTCAAATCAATATGAAGTTGAAGTCTTAACTTCGAATCCATTCGAATCAAATGGTTTAGCTTCAAATACATGTTAAATACATGATTTAGCTTCAACTGCATGCGAAACAACCGAGTTAGCTTCAAATCCATGCGAAACACATGATTTAGCTTCAAATCCATGTGAAACAAATGGTTTAGCTTCAGATACCTGCGACATAAATGATATAGCTTCAAATGCGGGCGAAACAAACGAGTTAGCTACAAATCCATGCAAAACAAATGATTTAGGTTCAGATACTTGCGATATAAGTTATATAGCTTCAAATGCAGGAGAAACAAACGAGTCAGCTTCATATCCAAGCGAAACACATGATTTAGCTTCAAATCAATGCGATGTAGAAGGTTTAGCTTCAAATCCATGCGAAACAAAGGGATTTAGCTTCAAATCCTTCGGATATAAGTGATATAGCTTCAAATGCAGACGAATCAAACGAGTTAGCTTCAAAATCCATGCGAAACACATGACTTAGTTTCAAATCAATATGAAGTAGAAGGCTTAACTTCGAATCCATGCGAAACAAATGTTTAAGCTTCAAACACTTCTGATATACATAATTTAGCTTCAACTGCATGCGAAACAAACGAGTTAGCTTCAAATCCATGCGAAACACATGACTAGGCTTCAAATCAATTCGAAGTAGAAGGATTAGCACCAAATCCATGCGAAACAAATGGTTTAGCTACAAATACTTGTGATATACGTTATTTATATTCAACTGCATGGGCAACAAACGAATTAGCTTAAATACATCCGAAACACATGACTTAGCAGCAAATCAACGCTATGTAGAAGGTTCAGCTTCAAATCCATGCGAAACAAATGATTTAGTTTGAAACACTTGGAATATAAGTGATATAGCTTCAAATGCAGACGAAACAAACGATTTAGCTTCAATTCCATGCAAAACACATGATTAAGCTTCAAATCAATGCTATGTAGAAGGTTTAGCTTCAAATCCATGCGACACAAATGATTTAACATCAGATAGTTGCGATATAAGTGATATAGCTTCAACTGCATGCGAAACAAACGAGATAGCTTCAAATCCAAGCCAAAGACATGATTTAGCTTCAAATCAATGCGAAATAGAAGGCTTATCTTCGAATCTATGCGAAACAAATGGTTTACCTTCAAATACTTGTGATATACATGATTTAGCTTCAAATGCAGGCGAAACAAACGACTTAGCTTCAAATCCAAGCGAATCACATGATTTAGCTTCAAATCAATATGAAGTAGAAGGCTTAACTTCGAATCCATGCGAAACAAATGATTTAGCTTCAGATACTTGCGATATAAGTGATACAGCTTCAAATGTAGACGAAACAAACGAGTTAACTTCCAATCCAATCGAAACACCTGATTTACCTTCAAATCAATGCGATGTTGAAGGTTTAGCTTCAAATCCATGCGAAACAAATGATTTAGTTTCAAACGCTTGGGATATAAGTGATATAGCTTCAAATGCAGGGGCAA